>NC_058120.1:29734412-29746912 GCF_914725855.1 Thunnus albacares | reverse complement strand
GCCGCCTGCCGGCTGGAAATGCAACTCAGGGATATCTCACCAATCCTTCTATAGTAATAGACCCTTGCAGGTAAATAACATTTTGTAACATCAAGTAACAACTAAGGAGTAATACAACTGTTAAAATTTCCAAGTATTGATTTTAAGTTGGGAGAAAATGACGATTAATCATCTGTCCACTAAGTTGGACAAAGTTGGACGTGTTTAAAAAAAAAAGAAGTTTCTAAAGAGGAATAAAAACACTGACTGAGGTTATCATAATTCATGCATAAAAAGGGTTAAAAAAAACACTTTATAGTTTATAGACATTTATTTATTTGTTTGATGAATTAAAATGTTTCTATGAAAAAGATTCAAACCTTCACACAGTTTCTAGTTTTTCACTTCAAATGCAGGTGGATTATATATATATATATATATATATGTATATGTTCTATTGTTAAAGGTTTTAAATGTGTCATCATGTGTAAATAGTCGGCAGTGATTTCCTTCCCTGCTGCTGAAACTGAATCTAAAAGCTTCCTGTCCTCAGATTCACATCAGAGAGAAATAAAAGCTGCAGAGCGACTCGCTGCCTCCACCAGCTGCACACGAGGAGCTGCAGAAAAGCAGCTAAACGCAGAAATAATAATGAGGGAGATAAAAATAGCTGAGTCGACCTCTGTTAAGCTGACATCATGTAAATCCCATCAGCCCCTGGGGCGGAGTGGCGGGATCTACTGTACAGGTCAGAGAGCTGCAGTCTGAACTCACAGAGGAAGATGATTTATTTATGATTTACACCATCCAGCTGTACATGGACAGGTACAGAGAGATTAAAAAATAAATACTTATGAAATACATGTTCATCTTACATAATATGGAAACCATTTTCTGCCACAAAACTGAAAAAAAATGGAAAAAAACAGATGAAAAGTTACGAATTATAAAAATACCAATAAGTCAAAATTATGAGATACGTGAAAAGGAAGAACGTCTGAAGTCTAGAGTTTGACTTAAAATCTGATTATTTTGTATATAGACAAATGTTTATTTATTGACTTAATATTAGATATTAAGGGAAACAAAGTCATGATAATGTTAAAATCAAAAATGTTTGGGTTGAAGCGCTTCCTGGACTCAAAAATGAAACATGTAGTCACAAAAATACAAGAAAACTCCAAGGAACTCTCTTTTAAAACCATTAAATTGTCTTTATTGTCATGACTGTTGTGGATATTTTCTGAGCGATGGTCAGAGAAGCACACACGAGCCTTTAATGTCTTATTGCTGAGAATGTTTATTGAAGTTACTCGATCAAGGAGAACAGTAAACAGCGAACATCCAAGTTGGTGTAACTCGGACGCCGTCTCTTCCCGTTCTCCCTCTGACGGTCTGACTGTTAGTATTTAACCCGAGCAGATCGGCCTACGACATGTTAAATCAGTCTAATCGGTTCACTAGTTTCTATTTGGCTACACATTCCACCTATCCTCTCTGGCCTTGGTAACCATGGCAATACTGATATACTCTTTATCAGAGAGGTTTCTGCTTTCACCAAAACATGACCTGATGTCACTCCAACCTGTAACCCCTAAAGATGGAAAATTCCATAACAACGACATGGTCATATTAGACTTTTAAAACAAAACTCTGATGCGTTTAGACATCAGAGTTTTCTAGTGGTGTCCCACCAATAGGAATCTTCCACTTGGACATGGTGTTGTGGAGACATAAACAAACTCCAGCTGATGTCGCCATTTTGGCCCAAAATATTCATCAAAGCTAATTAATGAGCAATAACGTGAATACAAAAAATAAAATCTACGTCCTCATGTAGGATGTTTAGTAGCCTGTAGGTTTGTTGATCCAAAAGGCTTCCTGTTGGTTACGTTTCCTTTGTCAGTCAGCTGTTCATGTGGAAGATGGGATGCGGTCGATGCTAAAGGCTTGTAATGTGGATGAGTTACTGTTATGGAAGTCCAGATAGTGTCTAGCTATGCAGTAGTTTTGTAGGTTCCCTCTGCGAATGACATATTTGTGCTGTTAGCCTGTCCTGTAGACGTCTATTTGTTCTTCCAATTAAAAAATGTCCCAGCTGCAAAGCCTTAAATAAAATGTTTACTTTAAAAGACAAAATTTTGAGACGGTAGGTGAATGACTTAGTCTGTCTTAGTTTTTTAAATATATGTTGTATTACAGGTGGGTAAAGCTGAAAGAATAAGCAGTAAGTAAAGTAATGGAGATGCTAACATAAGGAAGCTAATTGCTAGAGCTAGCAAGCACCAATTAAGGTAATAATCAATAAATCATTTGAGTCTGTTTTTAAGTAAAAATGTCAACCAATCTGTGGTGTCAGTTTCCTCAATACGGGGACTAATAATCATTAGATGCAGTCGTAGTCGTTAGGAAAGATCTGTGGAAGAAAGTTTGATTATGACCTTCCTTTGCACATTAAGTTGTGTTTTCCTGATTTCTTGATACAGTTTCCGACTGTATTTAACTTGAATGAGGAAACATTGATAGTGTATTTTAGTTTTCTTCACCTTGACTGTGATATCAAACTGTCAGCCGATGGTTCAAAGGACTCAGCTGTCAGTCTGAAACCCAGAGAAATTCATAAAGTTCATGTTTGGACTTCCTGAAAATGAATCTCATGCAGTATCCTTGTTCAAAAATACAAACCATTTAACGGACAAAGTGTGCGCTATAAATAACGTGCTTTTTCTCTCTTCCCCCCTCAGCTCCTCCCTCCATTAAGCTCCTCCTGGAAGACCCCCTGGTGGTGAACCCGGGGGAGACGATCACTCTGGTGTGTGTGGCGTCGGCCGGAGACCCTCCCCCCATCCTGAAGTGGCTGAGGCCCGGCGGGGAGGAGCTCCCGAAGAGGAGCGTTGTCAACGGCGGCACGCTGACCATCCCCGCCGTCACTGTGGACGATGGCGGTGCCTACAGCTGCATGGCGTCCAACAACGTGGGAAACCCAGCAAAGAAATCCACCAACATACTGGTCAGAGGTACGAAGTTCACACCTTCACTGAACTGAACCTTACACTTGAAATATAACAGCGTACCATGTGGGGACCAAATGGGAGATGAGTCCCCATAAGGTGATTAACGGGTTAATGTCCCCACAATGTAGGAAAACAAACACACATATTCTCCAATCACATTATTTGCTTGTTTCTTGCTTGTTGGCTTTGAGTAAATCCTAGAGAATTTACTTTACTGTTTTATCCTGGTTGAGCTGTAAAACGGCGCTAATATCTAAAATTCATCTAAACAGAGAGTCATCAGCATAGTTATGGAAAGAGATGCCATTCATCTAGTCTAGTTCCATCAAAGGAAAAAAAAATCCACCTTCCAACCTTGAAATCGGTCTAATTTAAATGTTGCAGGTTGTTTATTGAACAGGTGTAGAAGTGGAAATGTAAAAAGGAGATTTTGTCATTTTAGCAGCCTCACAGTGCTGTTAGCATGTTAGCTGTAGACTCTCAGTTTTGTTGTATTTCTGTTTGGATTAAAAAAGACGAGAGGTGACATGTTAATCGTTGAACTTTTGACAGAGCCAGGCTAGCTGTTTCCCTCTGCTTCCAGAGTCTTTATGCTAAGCTAGGCTAATCACATCCTGGCTCCAGCTCTGTGCTGAAACATCTGCACCTTTTCTACGTAACCTGCTCCACACTGGTTGTGTCTTGATGCAGGTTCGGTTTGTGCAATGACCGAGTTTATATTGTTCATCACCTGACTGACTGTCTTCTTATTCGTGGTTCAGTCACTCGTGTTCCTCTGGGATTTAGTTTCAGCTGTTGAGAGATGTTCTCTCGGTTGTCTTTTCTGTCTGTTTCCACTCTGCAAGGTTGTAACAGTTTTCAGGTGAGTCCTCAGTTTTACTCGCTGCAGCTACAAAGGCACAACCACATCTTAACTTGTCCTTTTGAATGTACAATCTGCTGCAGAATAAACCAGAATAGAACCAACACATCCACAACAAACAGAGCGTTTATCTGCATCTGTGCAGAGAGACGTGAAGCTCTCGGATTATTTCAGTCTCCTCTCTGCTCCCTGCAGCATCGTGGTGAACCGTCCACACTTCATCAGCACTTTGTCAAGTTTTGATGACGCATTCTGCTTCGACTCTGAGAGGATAATAAGAAAATCAGCAGAGCACACTGAGAGATAACAGACGTTTGGTTCAGACTCTGTTTGTCCACGTTCAGGATGAAACCAGCCAGCTCAACATCAGCATGTTTTTCCTCCCTGAAGGTTTATGTTTTTAACACAAAACAAGTTAAAATTTCTCTTTTTTAAAGATGAGAGCAGGAAAAGGAAGTAAAAGAACAGATGCACAGTATAAACCTTGAAAACATTAATCTATATACATCATGAGCACCGATGAGATACTGTATAAAATGAATCGTTGATAAAGGTCAGTGATGATTGTTTCCATGGTTGTAAAATCAATCAACCAATCAGTAGGCAGCTCTGTAAGATTCTCTGTGTTTTCCCGTCCAGAGACAGAAAAATTGAGACTAATTTTCATAAAAATGGCGACAAAGTAGGATGAGATGTTCCTCTAGTAGAAATATGAAGCAGTTTAGTTCAAAGCTTCTCCCTTAACCCCCCCCCCCCCCCTTTTCTCCCTAAAACCACAACGATTAGTCGATTAATTGATCAGTCAATTGACAGAAAATTAATCAGCAACTATTTTGATAATCAAAATAATCATTTTAGTAATTTTTCAAGCCAGAATGTTGAATAACTCACTGGTTCCAAGTTGTCAAATGTGGGACTTGTCTGCTTGTCTTACTCTGTGTGACTTTGAGCTGTCTGAGACTAAAGTTGAGAGAAATCTTTGGTCATCAATCCAAAACTTGCTCCGAGATCTTTCAGCTTTCAGTTTCTGTGGTCCCAGCTGCTGGAATCCCTGACCAGATGTGATTAGATGTGCTCCAACATTTACAATGTTTAAAAGCAGACTGAAACCTTCCAGTTCTCTTTTTGATTAGTTTAATTGTGTTTGAAACGTCTGATTGTTCTACCTGGCTTGTGTGTTTTGTCTTTTGTTGTTTTTTTTGCTTTTTTGTTTGTCTTTTTGTTGTTGTTTGTGTGTGTTTGCTATATTTTTTTTTAGTAAAGCACCATGAATCTTCCCTGGAATGAAATGCGCTATATAAATAAAATGAACTTTGCTTTGACACTGTGAGACTCGTCCATGTGATTTGGAGCTTTAGAGACTAAAGACAGCCTGAGGCAAAACTCTGACAGTCAGAAATTTAAGGCCAAATTCTCACCATGTGACTGTGACTGCTATGACTCATGACTACAAACCAACCAATCAGAAAACAACATGAAATGACACACAGCACACTGGCCGGCGTGACGTTTAATAAAGTTTAGAGAAAAACACACTCGTTCTCCTTATTGCACCCATGACACACACAAACCAAAACGCTGGAGGTGAAATGACAGAGAAGGTTGTTTGACTTTGCTGCAGACGGAAGACGAGCTGATGACGAGTCTCTGCTCTCGTAACGCTGCGATTCATAAACATTCATCTCGCAATCTGACAAACTGAGTCTGACACAGATTTTATTATAACCGTCTCGCACGGTGTGACATGTGATTAACTTACACAGTTGTCGCACAGTCTAAAGGCGCCTTTATAAGACAGAAAAATGAACATCTTTGGGGTTTTGGACCGTTGGTTGAGTCAGGGAAACTGGGATAGACATCTTTTACAGTTTTCTGATGTACATGATCAGTGAAAGATGTTTTCCTCACTGTAATCATTCCTCCTCTTCATACTGGATATTAAAAGATCCTTCAAATGTGCTTTTAATGGAAGTGATGGAGGCCAAAATCCACAGTGTGTCCACACAGTCATTTAAAAGTCTGTGTGAAGCTTCTATTCAGCTTCAGCAGTCTGAGTTAGTCATATCAAGTGGATATCTGACACATTTACAGTCTTTTTAGCATCAAATTCCCTCTTTGTGTTTCCAGCAAGAAAAACAGGTTTCACTATTCATTTGGGCTCCTGACTGTTGGTTTAAGATACACTTGAAAAATTGTGAACCCGTCGGCCGCTAGCTGCTCCAACTGATTCAAAAAGCCTCAAATTCTCTTTAGAAATACTGAGTCAATTATTGTTTTCAATGAGTCATTATGGTCTCAATCTCTAAATTCAGACCCTCTAATAAATGTGCTGGTGTTCATTTTGGAAATTACTGCTCTGTAAATAAGACTTGAAGACTTATAGTAGCTTTGATGTCTGCTGTGTGGTCGTTGATTGACAGTTGGCTCCCCTGCTGCTCTCCCAGACTCCAGCACTATAGACTCCAACTCCTGCAATATTTCACTAAGTTTAATCAGTGTTATCCCTATAATTGGATAGGCCTGGTGGGCCGCCAGGCCAAAAAAATATTTTTTTAACGCCAGAAATAACATCTGAGCTACTCTTGTTAAGGAGAGTCTCTGCTTGCTAACAGCCGTGGTTGATTACAGCAGAGAGCAGGAGGGAGGACAGACGTCTCACTCTGCTGCTGATCACAGAGCAGACACTTTCAGTTTGTAATTGGAGCGTCCGTCGGCCGACTAAGCAACACTTTCTGTATATATACACTGGCACTGTGTTGACACTGTGATCGGATGTACAGTAACAGTGAAGCAGACATGACACAGAGATGTTGCAAATACTGTGAAATTATTTGTTCCATCTTATTTTCCTACTCATTGACTGCAGGGGAGGGGATTTTTTTTATCTGAAATGCAACTTTTCACATATTTCACTTTTTTACTGCCTGTTTTCTGCAGCACAGGTAAAATAAAACCCCTCTCTCACCCCCCTCCCATGGGGGTGGTGGTGTGTCTCTACCAGAGTTGTGGGAGTTTGAGGGTTCTGTGCAGTATCTTAGCTGTTCCTAGGACTGCACTCTTCTGGACAGAGACCTCAGATGTTGTACCTGGAGTCTGCTGGAGCCACTCTCCCAGTTTGTGGGTCACAGCCCCCAGTGCTCCGATTACCACTGGCACTACTGTTGCCTTCACTCCCCACATCTTTTCTAGCTCCTCTTTCAGCCCTTAGTATTTTTTGATCTTCTCGTGTTCCTTCTTCTTGATGTTGCTGTCGCTTGGGATTGCTACGTCTATCACCGCTGCCTTCTTCTGTTGTTTGTCGATCAACACGATGTCCGGTTGGTTAGCCATCACCAGCTTGTCAGTCTGGATCTGGAAGTCCCACAGGATCTTGGCTCGGTCATTCTCAATCACCTTAGGAGGTGTCTTCCATTGTGACCTTGGGACCTCCAGCCCATACTCAGTGCAGATGTTCCTGTACACTATGCCAGCCACTTGGTTATGGCGTTCCATGTGCGCTGTTCCTGCCTTCATCTTACACCCTGCTATTATGTGCTGAACTGTCTCAGGAGCATCTTTGCACAGCCTGCACCTGGGGTCCTGTCTGGTGTGGTAGATCTCCGCCTCTATTGATCTTGTACTGAGTGCCTGTTCTTGTGCTGCCATGATCGGTGCTTCTGTGCTGTCCTTCAGTCCAGCCTTTTCCAGCCACTGGTAGGATTTCTTGATATCAGCCACTTCTTCTATCTGTCGGTGGTACATGCCGTGTAGGAGCTTGTCCCTCCATGATGGTTCCTCCTCCTCCTCTGCATCATCGGGTTTCTGCTGCCTGAGGTATTCACTTAGCAGTTCATGTTTGGGGGGCCATCTTCCTGACGTATTCCTGGATGTTGGTTGTTTCGTCCTGGACAGTGGCTCTGACGCTCACCAGTCCTTGGCCTCCTTGTACAGTCTCAGGGTGCTGGACTTGGGATGAAACCCTCCCTGCATTGTGAGGAGCTTCCTTGTCTTGATATCAGTGGCCTCTATCTCCTCCTTTGGCCAGCTCCTTATACCAGCGGGGTATCTGATGACTGGCAGGGCGTACGTGTTGATGGCCCGTATCTTGTTCTTCCCATTCAGCTGAATTTTGCCTTACTCTGTGTTGGTATTTGGCTGTGGCTGACTTCCTTGCGGCCTCCTCATGGTTCCCATTTGCCTGCAGGATCCCAAGGTATTTGTAGCTGTCCTGAACATCTGTAATGCTGCCTTCTGGTAGTTTAACCCCCTCGGTTCTGATCATCTTCCCTCTCTTCGATACCATCCGACCACACTTATCTAGTCCGAATGAGATTCCGATGTCGTTGCTGTAGATCCTGATGTGGATCAGTGAGTCGATGTCTCGCTCATTCCTGGCATACAGCATGATGTCATCCATGTAGAGGAGGTGACTGATGGTTGTTCCACTTCGGAACCAGTATCCGTAGCCACTCTTTGAGATGATCTGGCTGAGGGGGTTCAGGCCTATGCAGAACAGCAGCGGGGATAGTGGATCACCCTGGTATATGCCGCACTTGATGGTAACTTGTACAATTGGCTTTGAGTTGGCCTCCAGAGTTGTTTTCCACAGCCCCATTGAGTTCTTAATGAAGGCTCTTAGTGTTCCGTTGATGTTGTACATTTCCAAGCATTCCAGTATCCATGTGTGTGGCATTGAGTCGTAGGCCTTCTTGTAGTCAATCCGGGCGGTGCACAGGTTGGTCTGTCTGGTCTTGCAGTCTTGGGTGACTGGTCTATTGACCAGTAGCTGGTGCTTGGCTCCCCTGGTATTTCTACCAATCTACAGGGCCCTGCTCATGTATTGGGCCATGTGCCTATTCATCTTAGCCGCTATGATGCCTGACAGGAGCTTCCATGTTGTACAGAGGCATGTTATTGGCCGTTAGTTGGATGGAATCGCGCCCCTCTGGGGGTCCTTCATGATCAGGACTGTCCGCCCTTGGGTTAACCATTCTGGGTGGGTCCCATCCATCAGCAGCTGGTTCATTTGTGCTGCCAGGCGTTCATGGAGTGCAGTTAGTTTCTTTAGCCAGTAGGTGTGGATCATGTCCGGGCCCGGTGCTGTCCAGCTCTTCATACCCAACACTCTCTCTTGGATGTCTGCCATTGTAATGGTCACTGGATCTTGTTCTGGGAGATTGCTGTGATCTGCTCTTAGATCCACTAGCCACTGAGCGTTGGTGTTATGTGATGCCTCCTCCTCCCATATGGTCTTCCAGTATTGTTCAGTCTCAGCCCTGGGTGGATCTGTTCTCGTGTTATTACCTTGCCACTGAGAGTACGCTTTGGATGGTTCGGTAGAGAACATCCTATTTATTCTCCTGGCTTCTGCTTCTCCTGTGTGTCTCTTCAGGCGGGTAGCCAGAGCTGTGAGCCTTTGCTTGGCAGTCTCCAGGTACAGACAGTTTGTTGTACTTCCAGGGTATCCCTTTCGTCCCCACACCTTTCTATATATATATATATGTCTCCGGAAGGATTAAAAAAAGTGTTTTATGTTAATTATACAGCCTCTGACAGGGTTTCCTGCCACATTTTAAATCACTCCTCAAAACATACTTGTATAAAGCTGCTTTTAATTCTTGATTCTGATCCTTTTATTTCTGTTTTTATTCTGGTTTCTACTTATTTATTTACTTTTTGGCGTCTGTTTTATTCATTTTTACAGTTTTTACATTCATATTTATAATTAACCCTGTAATACTTGCTCTGTTAACTGACACTTTGTCTTTTTTCTCTGTGACTTTCATTACTTTACTCTGTGTTATGTATGTACAGCAGTTTGTAACTGATGATAAATAATAATAATAATTATTATTATTATTATTATTACTCCTTTAATAACAGCATGTGTGTGTGTTTCCTCCTCGTTCCACTGTGTTTTATTCGACAGCATGACTCACCTCTGTGTTTGTGTGTTTGTGTGTGTGTGTGTGTGTGTGTGTGTGTTTGTGTGTTTGTGTGTGTGTGTGTGTGTGTGTGTGTGTGTGTGTGTGTGTGTGTGTGTTTGTGTGTGTGTGTGTGTGTGTGTGTGTGTGTGTGTGTGTGTTAGCTGCTGACCCTGCAGCTTGTCAGCTTGACTTCCTCCTCGTTACTTATTTAACTCCCATCACGCACCTCTCTCTCTGTCATGTTAGTGATCCAGTCCTCCCAGTCTGACACATACTGCTGCTAATGGACCCAGTGTGTGTGTGTGCGTGTGTGTGTGTGTGTGAGTTTATGTGGAGAGGGATCATCTATTATTGTAATGGACAGAGAAGGATTACCTGACCGGGGGAATCGAGGAAGAGGAGGACAGAATGATGTGATGAAGGCATGTGTGGAGGAAAAGAACAGGGGGCGAGATGGAGAAAGAACAGCAGGAAGAGGAGGAGGAGGAGGAGGAACAAAGGAAGGCAGGAGGAGGAAGAAGTGATGATGAAGAGTGAGGAGGAGGATGAGGAGGTGGTGACGGTTGAGGAGGTAGATGATGAAGGAAGGCAGGAGGAGGAAATGATGCTGAAGAGTGAGGAGGAGGAAAAGATGGTAAAGAGGTAAGGAAGGGGGAGTAAAAGGGGGAGGTGGAGGAGTGGAGAGTGATAAAAAAGAGGAGGAGGAATAAAGAAAGACAGGAAGAGAAAGAGGAGGTGAGAAGAGAGGAGGAGGAGCAGGAGGTGATGAAGGGTGACAAGAAAGAGAAGATTATGAGCAGAATGAGTGAATGAAGGAGGAGGAGGTGATGCTGAAGAGCTAGGAGGAGGAGAAGGTGGTCAAAAGGAGGTGATGAACAGACAAGGAGGAGAAGGAGGATGGAATGAAAGGGAGGATGAGGATAAAGAGGTGATGAAGAGTGAGGAGGAAGTGAAGAGATACAGATGAGAGTGATAAAAAGAAGAGGAAGAGGAGATGACTTGGGGGTGAGGAGATGGAGGAGGAGGAGGTGAGAAATTGTCAGAAGAAATACAGGAGGTGAAGACAGACAAGGATGAGGAGAGAAGAGAGGAGGAGCAAGAGGTGATGAAGGGTGACAAGAGAAGATGATGAGCAGAACGGATGAGGAGGAGGTGATGCTGAAGAGCTAGGAGGAAGAAAAGGAGGTTGAAAGGGAAGTGAGGAGAAATCGGAGGTGATAACAGACGAGGAGGAGGAGGAGCAGAAGGATGAAAAGGTGATGCGTGGGGACAGGAGGAGGAGGTGAAGAGGCAGAGGAGTAGAGAGTGATAAGAAGAAGAGGAGGTGATGAAGAGGAGGAGGATGGATGTTTTGATAATGTAACATGACAGACAGGAAGCTCCTCGCTCTGAGGAAACACCCTGCTGAGTGTGTGTGTGTGTGTGTGTGTGTGTGTGTGTGTGTGTGTGTGTGTGTGTGTGTGTGTTTGTATTTCTATCTTTGTGAGGACATTTTCTCTGCTGTCATCACTTCTTCAAAGGACGGTTTGAAGGTTAAGACTCGGTTTAAGGATTAAAGTTAGTTTGTGGGTTTAATATTTGGTTTCTTGTTGTTGGTTAAAGGGAAACTCTGCTGATTTTCCACATCAGAGAGTGTTTGTGAAGCTGTTGTCACTTGAGTCGGCGTCGGTCGGGGCTGAAGCTTGTCTGGGTGCTGTTAGCCTGCAGGTCTAAACAGACAACCTGACACCTCAGTTCAGTCGGAACAAAAACAGATATATGACGTTTGTTTCTCTGCATCTCTTCGTCTGCTACTAAAGGATGTGATGACATGACATCATAGAATTGATATGACAGACCATCAAAACCCATCAGGTGTCAGCAGTGATTGAGATTACACTCTGTAATATCTGTAAAGTCAGTGTTCACACCCCCGAAAATCTGCATTTGTAGATAACACAGAGACTTTGCTTCCTGGATATAAACACCGTGGGTTTAAATCCTGCTTACAGGTGTTGCAGCCTCCTCTTTCACTTCACCTTGACCACTGCGTTGGCAGGCAAACAGCAGAAACATGCAGGTTCATTAAGCAAAAAAAAAAGTTGAAATTTTTGCCAAAACACGATACGATGTCATCCGACGTGACGTGACGTGTCAGACGCTGCATGGCTGAACATCCGACCTCTGTAGCTCCTCATCTCTGCTGGAGGCGAGCAGCTCCAGGCTACAGTAGCCGCTACTAGCATAACAAACCACATCCTATGACCGAGCTGTTGGTGGTCAAGTTGCATTGTGGGTAATGAAGGCGCCAGGACAATATCTCTGGTTCTGATGTCCATCATGAGTCCAACAGTGTTATAGCAGTGTAATGCCACATCATCACCAACCCTCCTGCAATTCCAACTGTGAAATAAAAGATAATTTTGCCAACATTCACCCATTCACACACATGTTCACACACACATTCACTCACTGATGGCAGAGGCGGCCATGCAAGGTGCCAGCGTGCTTATCAGCAGCGATACAGTGCTTCCCATCCAAAGCGCCCCACAGTGTTTCTCTGCTCACCCCCCCCCACACACACACACACACACACTCGCTCACACAGCGATGATGCAGCCATCAGCAGCAGGTCGGGGTTCAGCATCTTGTCCAAGGACACTTCAACATGCTGACTGGAGCTGCTGATCATCTGATTAGTGAGCGACCTGCTCTACCTCATGAACCACGGCCGCCACAAATACATATTTTAATTAAAAA
>NC_058120.1:29726912-29729412 GCF_914725855.1 Thunnus albacares | reverse complement strand
ATGTGAAGAGGCCTGACACTTCTGTCGAGGTTTGGATTGACTGTGAATTGTTAAAAGCTTCTCATAAACCAAGAAATGATTTAGGTTTCGAAATGTCACACAGTCAGTTTCTTTATGAGAAAACTGGAGCAGATCTGAGGCAACAAACCTCACTTACATATTTATGTGGCCTGTTAGTCAACAATAATAATAATAATAATAATAATAATAATAATAATGATAGCTCAGTCAATGCTGACTTAATTTATAATCTGTGTTATTTGCTCCACTACAGGCGTCTGATGATGACGTCAGTCTGTCTAAAGCTGGAATTAAGCTTCTCTGGAGATACATGTAGACATGAAAGAAGGGTGTTAAATATATTATTATATACGTTGTGTTGATCTGTGCAAGTTGATTGGTTGATTCAATTCCTGTCAAAAGGTGGATCTGAAACAGTGACAAAAACACACGTTCACCTAGAATTACAGCTTAATACTTTGGTTGACTTTGCATTAACTAGTTGCTATGTAGCAACTACATTACATTTACATTGATCCATTTGGCAGACGCCTGAAGCGAAGTACAAAAGAGGTACAATCCAAGCTACAGTAGATCAAGAAGAATAAATGTCCCAACATTTAGTTCCATGTTCCACCTGACACAAGTGCCACGAGGCCTGCAGGTGCATGAAGACACATGTAAGTACCGAGCGAGAGCCTAAGAAGGACTGAGAGATGTATATCAGGTGAATAAATCCTCTCAGAAGATGAAGGTCTTCAAGCGATTGTTGAAGGAACACACGGGGGAAGAGTTTGGACAACTACCTTCCTGTTACCTTCCTTCCTAACTGCCAGGAACACCTTAGGAACCACTAAGTAACCCCACAGCAACCAACTGGAAAACTCTAGCAACCACCCGGCAATCGCTTAGAAACGCCATAGCAACCACCCGGCAATCACTTAGAAACGCCATAGCAACCACCTGGTATCGACCTCACAACCGCAGCCAACACCTAGCACCTCATTACAAGCACTGTAGCAACCAACTGGGAGTCCTTAGTAACCATCTAACAACCACCTAGATATAATTAAACAACAGCATGAAACACAACAGGAACCACTTAGTAACACCATAGCAACCAACTGGAAAACTCCAGCAACCACCCAGCAATCACTTAGAAACGCCATAGCAACCACCGTGAACATTGTTGCACCGACCTATCAAAACCTTTGCAACCATAGCAACAACCTGGTAACCATGTAGCCTCCTGCTAACACCTTGACAACTATTTCAGTCATTCCTTATTATTCTTTCATATTTGCTTTCTAGTCAAGTCATTTTATCTCTTTATTTGTATTTTTTTGAACAACAAACATTGACCAAAGTGATTTAAAGAAACTGAGAATTACAATTAAATTACAACTAAAAACACAGACATAATTATCAGGACCAAAAGAAAGTTACTAAAAGTGTGGAATGAAGTGCAGTGAGTCTGTTCCTGACACTAAGGTTTTCCTTCTTTTCTCTCCATCAGGCCTTCGTAAAGGTCGGTTCTGGATCACTCCTGACCCGTACCACAATGACGACAACATCCAGATCGGCCGTGAGGTGAAGATCAGCTGCCAGGTGGAGGCCACGCCGCCCGAGGAGCTGCAGTTCAGCTGGCTGAAGAACGGCCGGCCGCTGAGGAGCTCCGAGCGGATGGTCATCACCCACACCGACACCGACGTCTCGCCGGGAACCACCAACCTCGACATCATCGACCTGAAGTTCACCGACTTTGGTACCTACACCTGCGTGGCGTCGCTGAAGAACGGAGGAACCCCTGAGATCAGCATCGACGTCAACATCTCATCCACCACAGGTGAGTCACGCTGTGGGCGGAGCCTGAACAGAAGACAGAACCAGGACCTCATTGAACCGTGATGGGTCTGTTTTTAGGTTTTAGGTATTGTTCAGTAGGGGACGAGTAGTTTTACAGGTCAGATTTTTAATTTAATAGACTCACAATTAACCCAGAAACTAATCATCACTTTAATAAATAATGACAATAACTGTTAGTTGCAGCTCTGCTGGAAAGCATCGTCACCTTCTGGCTTTTTCCACAGACATCAGTGAGAGAAACAGATGTGATAAGTTTCTTAAATGTGAAGTAGAAGTTCTTCTTCTCTTCTTCTGTTTCTGCAGCAGCACCTGCAGTTTGTCTTTTTCATGTGTTTCATGAAAACCCTGCAGCCTTTAAACTCCGTCACAAACCTCTGTGTTCAGTTTCTCAGTTTCTGCAGAGAGAAAAGAAACAAAACTTTTTGTTTAGACAGACATCATGCAGATGAATGGCTGCTGGCGGCTGCTGGCGGCGGCGGTGGCGGCGGCGGTAGCAACAAGCCTTGTTTTTGTTTGGTGACCTTGACGGGAAGAAACATTGAGAGAGCCTGAGAGGAGGAGAGGAAGGATGGACTTTTTAAAAGGAAGCGTCCCTGCCATCGCAGCCCTGAACTGTGCTGTGTGACGCCCGCTG
>NC_058120.1:29601912-29724412 GCF_914725855.1 Thunnus albacares | reverse complement strand
AATTAATTAATAATTAGATAATTATATTTATAAGTAGTTGATTATAATAGATTCTACTAGAACAGGAAATGCAGCAGGAAGTCAGTCTGAGTGCACTAACAGCTGCAAAGTGATGGAAACGATCCATAAATGCTGTTTCAGAGCCTGCGAGGTGAGTTTACTCTTCACTGCAGTCCTGATCATAACTGACAATAAGAAAGTTGGATGAAACAACCAAAAGGTTGTAAAAAATGAATGAAGTTTTAATTTCACAGGTGATTCCTGCTGTCTGATAACCTTCATCAGTTTGTCTCCTCTCTTCATCCTCCACTGAATATTTTTCTGTCAAAAGTCTGTTTTCAGCCGAAACCAAAAGTAGCATCTGCTGCAGATGTAAACAAACACCAGCAGGCTGCTTTACCCCCTAAAATACCCAGAATGCAGTGTGACTCCTGAGCCCCTGCAGACGAAATGTCACATCATGCAATCAAACCGCATCACATCCATCAGAGCGGACGGCAGCACATTCAGTCTGATAAAAAACACCATTTCCAGTGGAAACAGACACCACGCGGCAGGTAGAGGGTTCGACGCCTCTGCTCGAGGGCACGCGGGCAGCCGCTGACAGACACACGCCGCCTGTCTGTCGGTGAGACGGAATCGAATCCACAACCTTCCAGTCACGCTCCGTCTAACCTGCAGGGTAGCGTGTCGCACAGAATACCATCAGAGGATGTGACAGGAAGCTTCACACACACACACACACACACACACACACACACACACACACACACACACACACACACACACACACACACACACACACACAGCTCCTGGCTTCCTGCTGCACTAAAAGGCTGTCAGACTGCATCTCCTCTGCAGCTCGACTCGTTCTGATTCGCCGGACGATCGACGCGGAAACTCAGCCGATGAGTTTGAGGACTCAAAGCGCTGAGAAGGAAACACACCTGAAAACAACCGACACACCGACTCTGACGTATCACGTTATAAATAATAACTTTATTGGCAGTGATGGAAACTAAGTACATTTACTCAAGTACTTAACTACAGTTTTCTTCTCACATGCTTTCATTTCAATAAATGTTCAAATGATCCAATATTTCAGCAAAAATCAAAGATTAGAGAAAAAGTCCAAAAACTGAAAACAGATTTGTGTATCAGAACTTTGTTTTTTCTTCTTTCCTCTCCCATTAATCATCTCACCACCCCTCAGATTTATCTGCTGACCCTTTGGAGGGGCCCGACCCCTAGGTTGGGAACCACTGGACTAAACTAGCTAACTGTATATAAAGTAGTGTAAACTAGCTCCACCTCCAGCAGCTACAACAGTAACATGCTGCTCTAACACTGATGCTTCACTATTAATAATCTAATGATGTCATATATAATAATATATCAGTCAGAGGGACTAAACCACTACTTTTACTGCAATACTTTAACTACATCAAGCTCATAATACTTATGTACTTTTACTGCAATACTTTAACTACATCAAGCTCATAATACTTATGTACTTTTACTGCAATACTTTAACTACATCAAGCTCATAATACTTATGTACTTTTACTGCAATACTTTAACTACATCAAGCTCATAATACTTATGTACTTTTACTGCAATACTTTAACTACATCGAGCTCATAATACTTATGTACTTTTACTGCAATACTTTAACTACATCAAGCTCATAATACTTATGTACTTTTACTGTGGGAGGATTTGTCTTGCAGGACTTTTACTTGTATTGGAGTATTTTTACATTGCAGTATTAGTACTTTTACTGCAGTACTTCGTCCACTGTTTATTGGTGCAGATCAGGACTTTGTTTCACCAGCTGATTGTAAATCTGTCACCACTACAAATAGTAAAACCTAAAGTTGGGGAACTAATTACTTACTTTTGATACTTGGGTATATTTCACTCCTTGTGTACTTTAATAGAAATAACTTTTTTAAACTGCAGGTTTTCTCACTACTGTAAAAACATCAGTGTAAATTCTTCCTACTTCCTTCAGTGTGCTGTTTTCACTGTTGAGAGCAACATTAAGAAGATTACATTGAGGGCAGATTACAGGTGGATTACTTTGAAATAAGTGAAACAACATTCAAGTCACACAAAACACAGATTTAACATCTAACTGTGAGCAAAGAGGAAACATCTCTGATCCTCAAGCTGCTGACTGAGAAGCTCAAAACGTCTAAATGAGTAGAAACTAGCAGGAAACAGGTCGTACATGTAAACTAAACTAATGACACGAGCAACTATATTTTTATTTATCTAAAATTTGTGTGTTTGATTTTAAAGACTATGAATATGTGAGGCGTGAAGATAAAAGCTTATGAGCAACGTTTCAGATGATCCGCTGGTTGGGGGTTTTTGGGGGCGGTTTAGTTTGACAATAATCCCTCACAGAGTGTTAGTTTTTTCACTGGATTACGGGGACGACAGTGATGTGTGATGTGACGATCCCTGTTATGAATGCATCCTCCTCTGGGATTTTAAACCAGTTACCAGCTGACGAGAGTTTTTCCAAAATAGTGAACAGACAGAAGAATAAAAAGAGAATCTGATGGTGGAAGGTGTTGTGTAAATTCCCTCTGAAGTTGTATTTCTACAAGGATTACGGGGACACTAGTGATGTTTCGGTCCTCATAATCCCAGACAAATGGTCGGTTTTGTTAAAGTGTTTATACAGAAGTTAGAGTTTTGCTAAAAGTAGTTGACAATGTAAAAGAAAACTGAATAACAGGTTATCATTTGATGTATTTCTTCAATATATCATACATGTTTCAGACAGTGTTTAAGTTCAGTTTAGTGTTAGTTAGTGTTTCACACATGTTCTAAATTCCTCTGTGCTATATATATTCTAAACTTAGTTCTCTGCTGTGTAAGATGAGACAGTTGTGTGTTTAACAGTTAAGTTTATTCTGTTATACCCTTACCTGAGCCAGTGATAAGATAAACTGTAGTTATGTAGATGTTTATGTGTAAAACTGATCAGCTTTAGAGGATAGTGTGGTTTGTCCTTAATTTAATATAGTAGTGATGTTATTTTGTGATGCTACTTGGTGCTTATGTACTGTCATATATGGTGGTGAAGAAAGTCTGTTCCTAGGTTAGCTGAACTTTTGACTTGTGTTTCTATCTGAGGGTTGCTGACCTGTAAGGTTAGTAAACAGATGTCTTAAATTCTGCACCAGTAGTATTTAAGGGACTGGTTAACCTTTCAGACAAAGAAAAGATAGCTAGGTGGTATCTTTGTCTCCAGAACTATGATGCATTATACTTCTGATTGTATTATTTGATTACACTATTTCATAACCTGACAATGCTCTCTTTGTGTGTTTATTGAGTGATCAGCAATTTCCCCATTACAACAGACAGAAGAATAAACAGGTAAACTAAATAACTGTTGTATAATATCCCCCCATGGTTGTTGTTGTTGAGATTACAGGGACGTCAGTAATGTATTGAAGTGTGAGTGTTAAAGTCCCCACAAAACACAATCTGTCTTTAAAGTATTGAACAGTCAGAAGAAAAAAACAGTGAAACTGATGAATGTAGCTGTTGAATAAGGCTGTTCTTCTATGTGGATTACAGGGACGTCAGTAATGTATTATGGTCCCCATGATCCCAGAAATATTTTTAACATACTGTTATAGAATAAAAAGAAAATCAATGACTGTACAGTAGCTGTTCCCACCAAAGTTGTATTTCTACATGATATCATTGCATTCATATATTACCAGACTGTCTGTTGACTGAAAGATTTTCTTTATTAGTGCTGAAAAGATTGTTGTTTTTTTTGTACTTGGATTTTGGGGACATCAGTCTCCATAATCCCAGAAAAATCTTAAACATTGTGTGGAAACATTAAAACAGAAGCTTCAGTCACTGTCTAGTGACTGAAAATGTTTCTTTAAAGTAGAGAACAGATATAATATAATAAATAAACTAATGACTGTACAGTAGCTGTTGTATAATTTCGCTGCGGTCCCCACAATCCTGGGAAAATGTAATCAGAGTATCGTCGCAGCTTTTACACAGAAGTTATCGGACTTACTGTGGACTGAAAAGTTTGTGAACAGACAGAAGAATAAAAAAGGAAAACAGATGGCTGTACCTGTTGTATAAAATCCCCCTGAGGTTGTTTTTTAACATGGGATGTGTTGAGGAGCCCACAACCCCAGAAAAATATTCAGCAGACTTGAAGGACTGTTTACTGACTGAAAAGTTTTCTTCAAGTAGAAAACAGTTGTTCTTTATACTACAAGTGTCGCTGGAGTTTTGACGTCTTCAGACTTTTTTCCCTTCACCACGCACCTTGAAAATGGGTCAAGTTGTGCCAGAAATCCCAACTCTTCCATAACCTTTAGCACTCAGAACTGATGGTATGATTATTTAAATGCTGTAATTAATGAGCTTAAATATCAACAGTACTTTAACAGCCTAATCATCGTTAGTCCTGCTCTCATCCAACTAATTTACAGGAAATTTGATTTAAAATAAACCTAGTTAGTGATGAGTTGGTTTGGTACAGAATGAAGCCTTGTTTCAGTGCAATCGTTGTTAAACCTTCTCTAATTAGGATCATTCTACTGAATTAAAATATAATGAACTTTGGTCCTCGTTGAGCTGCTGCTGCTCCTCCGACTGCAGCCAAACACAAACGTTTACCGAGAGCTGCTCGATTAAAGCAAAAATCATTGTCATAATCACGATTATTTTGGTCAATATTATTTAACACGATTATTTAACACGATTACTCATCGACTTTGGAATTGTGCATTTCTTGAATGTCTTTTTAACAGCGGATTTCCTTGAACAATAACAGACTGCAGGGTCAGACGCTAGACTTACTTTGACGGCCAATATGTCAATACATTAATATTCCAGACTTCCGGCCATATAGAACAACTACCAGACATAAATTTAAATAGCCATGTAATATCCTACAGTTAAACAGCAATAAAGCACAAAAACACAAACGCTATGATCCAACAAATGTATTTCAGTCAGCAGAATGAACTCTTCACATAAAACAAACAGGCTTGCTGTTGTTAATTAAATGCAGCCCTGCAGGCAGCCTGCAGCTCCGTCACCACCGCCGCCTCTCACCGGGGACGTACGAGGAACATTAAACCTCCTACTGATCAATTACATGTTATTTAACCATTATGTGTCATTGCTAGATGTAACGTTACCTGAGAAAAGACGGTAAGACGTCTCAGTGTCGTGTTAACTGCTGTCGCGTCAAAGCGCAGGACTGTTGCTGGAGTGAATCTGATGTCACACGTAGTCACATGACCAAACGCTCTGTGAATCTCTCAATGTCTTAAACAGTGGAGGCAAAACCAAACTTCTGCATAATATAAGTTTACATTGAAGTTGTCTTGGCAACATATCTTAAAGGTCGCACAATATTAGACTATTTAACATGCTATTAATGAATTTATTTATTTTGCAGCTAGCATTAGCTAGCATACGCTACGCTAATGCTGGATGATGAAACATCCTTCTATATAAAATAATAGAATCCAAAGTCTGACTGATATTAAAACAGAGTAGCCTGTAAATGACGCTGTGAGGAAGACTCCGCTCTGTCTGTCTCTCACTGAGCTGCTGGATTCACATCACAAGACAAAACCAGAAGCATCATTGCGAAACAGAAGATGGCAGAATAATCAATTTATCTTATAATTGATTGATCGAGCAGCCCCACTTTCACCACCTTCATTCAACAGTTATCATGATAAAAACTGTAGTGAAGAGCAGAGATCATTAACAAGCTGGAGCACTGGAGTCAGCAGTGCATTGTGGGAATTAAACAGCAGGGTTAGAAGTCTCTTTCGACCAATCAGAGAGCTCGGCTGAAGGTTGCCAGCGGGCAGAGGCGTCCAGTTGACCTTTAGATGTTCTTGGACCGATTCCCTCTCAGGAGGAAGGTTCTGGAAACATTTCTGGGGGGGTCGAGATGAACCAGCAGACCTTTCCATCCGTAACCTCTGTGTGTGTGTGTGTGTGTGTGTGTGTGTGTGTGTGTGTGTGTGTGTGTGTGCATCAGTCAGGTTAAAAATGTCAGACTCATAATTTTCTGTTTTTACAGATTTTCTTTAGAAGGAAATCAGTTTAATTTTTACTGATTGTGAGAAAGTGAAGATTCAAATCAGTTTTATTAATAAAGCCCAAAACATATCAGAGTTTGTCTGAGAGAGATGTCAACAACATATGACATGCTCTGTACTTTTACAGAGCATGTTGTGGTTTCTGGACATTTTACAAATAAAATGTAAAAATTGACCAATGAAAACATAAATTACACTGTTTTTTTGTAAGGAACATATGTAAGAAACTATAACTAGTATCTTCTAAATAATAAAAATAAACATTTAAAATGATCTCCTCAGAAATGAAGAGTTCCAAAGATAATGAGCAATAATCACAACGTAAATAAATTGTGAATTTATCGTGTAAAATACCTTTGATGTGTGAAAATCTCACATGAAGCCACGTGTGATTTTCAGATATTTCATACATGAAATGTGAAACATCAAATGTGGAAACTGATGATATTTGTTTATCTTGTGCACAAAAGATAAGAAAAGATAAGTTCTTGTAAATAACTTGATATTAATATCTTGGTATTAAAAAAAATATGGACTTTAGGAGCTCCGCAGAAAACAACAATGAACATATAATTAATTCACATATAAGTACATAAGTAGGTCTTAGAGCTGCAACGATTAGTCGATTAATCGTTTAGTGGATCGACAGAAAATTAAAATGTCACTATTTTGATAATCAAATAATCGTTTTAGTCATTTTTCAGGCAAAAATGCCAAAAATTCACAGATTTCAGCTTCTTAAATGTGAAGATTTGCAGCCTTTTTAAAATCTCTGGGTTTTGGACAGAACAAGACATTTGAATACATCTCGCTTACTTGTTGGAAATTATAACATTTTTCACTATTTTCTGACAATGCATAGACTAAATGATTAATCAATTAATCAAGAAAATGATTGGCAAATTAATTGATAATGATAATAATCTTCAGTTGCAGCCCTACTGTAGTAATTTTATGTCTCAAAAATCACATTTTAAATGCTGCTTCACTTGCATGCTCGCTTCATATGCATCAAATATAAATTATTGGTATTACTGGTTAATGATAATGTCATCAGTATCAAAATGCAATAATGTTTAAGATGCTTCAAAAGCAGAGTTGTGCATAAATCAGGTTTAGAGTTGAAGTTGTGCTAAAAAAAAAAGATGCAATCAAGAGTTTTCGCTGTGACAGAAACAACCTCTGACTCCTTGTGAACTTGTGATTTGTTTCTATAAACTTTATCGGCGACATGAGTGTGAGTTTGACCTCTCAGCCTGAATGAATCATGTCGAGCTGAACGCGTCCCTGGAGCCTGGCGGCGTTCGCTCCATCAGTGAGGATTTGGGATGATTCCTCTGTCTCTGCTGCTGCTGCTGCTGAGGGGTCAGGGTCTGCGCCGCCGCCGCCGCCGCTGGCTTTTTGTCTGTCGGACGTTGATCCGTGTTTGACGGCAGGACGTTAATCTGTGAAGTGACACCTGTAATGTGGCTGAAATCCTCTGAGGAAGTTCTTCTGAAGGGATTTAAAAAAGAGAGAGAGAGAGCTCTGCCTTTGTGCCCTTTAGCAGAGCGCTGCGGCGCCGGGGTTAACACCCGTCTGAGTTTAAATATTTCAAATACTTAAGAGGTTTAAGGTTATTTTGGAGACATTTTGGCTTCATTAAAGAGTGAAGCGAGAGATCAGCGGCTGTGAGTTAAATTTAGTCCCGTTGAGTCTGGATTTTATTAGTTTTATCAGTTTAAAACAGTGAGGGCGACTCTGAGGTCAGTTCAGGTTCAACACATGACGTTAAAACAGAAAAAGGTGATGAAACTTACTGATTTGATTTTCTTCAGACATCTGTCAGCGTACTTTGGATTTTATACTTTGCAGAGATATAATTTATCTTTGTTCAAGTTGTTTGTTTACTTGAATCTATTTTTAGTTTGTGTTTAAATAGGTAAAGAGGTTAAGATGAAAATATGTTCAAAGAGTTAAGATAAAGGGTTAAAAAAATGGAGGGATTGGACATTAAAGTTTTCGTCTGCGGCTGAACTGGTGAGATGAGTAATCTGTGTCTTTGGCACATAAAAAACATCACAAAAACATGAGACATGATGCTAAACAGTTGCTTCACATAAAAACATCTTAACAAAACAAAAGAGACATTAGACTGTACATCTGACGCTGACAACATGACGGCTTAAAAAACTGTAGGAATTAAATTGCTTGTGTATTTATTGCACATTGTTCTATCGCACTAAGATTTAGCATCAGAGTTCAGCAGCTTGATGGAGGCTGGAACAAACGATAGCTTCAAGAGGTTTGATTTGCAGTCTTCCTCCTGACGGCAGAGGTTCGTATTCAGAGAAGACGGGATGTTGAGAGTCTGCAATGATTTTTTTGTTTCTTGATTCATGACTGCCTGCTGGTACAGGCTCTGTATGGGCTCATATTCTTCTTTCCCTATTACCTTCACAGCCGTTTTATGCCTGCTGGCAAGCCTGCTTTTCAGTTGCACTGTTAGGTTGCCAAACCCTGCTGTAATTCCATATCTAATGACACTCTCTAGGATTGACCGGCAGAACATCAGCATGATCTGGCCACTCACTCCAGACAGCCTCAATCAACCTAAAAAGTAAAGTCTCTGCTGCAGTTTATTGCACAGGTTATCAGTGTGTGCCACCAAAGAAGGTTGTCTTTGTGAACACTTAAAGCTATAATATGTAATTATTCCACATTTAAATGTCTAAAAACAACTAGACCTAGACTATATCTTTTAGCCGGAAGAAGGATTTTAGTCGTTGGACGTCTGGATCTTAAGTTATCAGAGAAATAAACTGGACAAACGTTAGCAGCAGCTCGGCTAACAGCCCCTCCAGGAAGTCCGGTGGTCACCAAACATCGTCGGAGAAATATTGATTTTTTAGGTGAAACAGCTTTATTCAGTGTTTTTACCTGTAATCTCCGGGTCCGTTTGTTCTGGAGAGGAGGAGACCTCTGCGGGTAAAAACATCCTGAATGATGAACACTGGAGTAATCCTATCCTGCTGAAGCTGGTTATTTAACAACAAAGACAACAACTCCCATGATCCCTTGCTACTTCACACCGTCATCACACTCCGTCTTTTGTTATTGTTTTGATTGAGACGCCTAGCGGCTGAAACTACATATTGTGATTTTAAGTATTTGTACGAGGACACTTGAATGATTGGCTGGTTTTTGATGACCACTGGCTCCGGGTCAGTCACTCGCCTCGGGTCAAAGACCATCTCCTGTGTTATGGGGACATTTAGAATGAGATGGTTGGTGTCACCACGTGATGACAGTTTTTATCTCATCATGGTACATGGTGACAGACTTCTACCTATTTATACACCCATAACACAGAGACAGCACAGCGTGTAACATGTAGGGAAGAACTTCAAAGGTGATTCTTGCTTTGCACTTTTAATTTATTGCCTTTTTTTTACAACCTAACTTTGTGGAAAGGAGAAGAGGAACAACAGGTTATGGAGAGTCCGTTGGGAGCACTTTGCTTGTGTCAGTAGCTCAGCTTTATCTCTGGGGAACACCCCCAACAAATATCTTTTTAAATATTTGTATGAAACAAATATTCGTATAAAACCCACTATTTGTGCTTTCTACACAAATAGTGTATTTGTATTCAGGCACACCCTAGTACACAGAAGCATCCATGTCCTTGTGGAGAAGGCTCAGAATCACAGTATCATCAGCAAATTTTATAACTACTGGGCTTTGCTTTCCTGCAGTCATTAATGTACAATGTTAAAAAAAAGAGTACAGGTGATCAGGGTAGTGTTAAACCTCATGTCCTTCAGCTTCTCTAAAAGCAAGTAGGGCCTAAAATCAATAAATAAAATCAATAAATAAAGTTCGAGCGTTGGCTTTTGTGCTCTCAAGGTGCTTGGAGACAAGGTGTGAAATGCTGAGGATGGCGTCTTCAGTGCTGCACTCATGCTTATAGGCAAATTGACATGTATCTAACTCCCTTCTTGAGCAGAGACACTACAAATTTCTCAAAACTTTTCATGACAATCAAGGTCAAAGCTACAGGACAAAAATCATCATTCACTATGGCGCAGGGCTTTTTAGGCACTGGTGTTATGATTGAATTCTTCCACAAAGCTGGTACAGTGTGAGTGTTGGAATATGGGACACCATGCTGATGTCAATTCCTCTGCACAGCTTTTGAGCAGAAAAGCTGGCAGTCCGCCTGGGCCTGTGGATTTATTAGTGCACACCCTACTGAAAAGATGCTGAACACTAGGTGGGTCCACTTCCAGCCAGCAGGCGACATCAGTGTCTGCCAGAGACTGCAATATACTGTCACACTGATGAGAGAAGTTTTGTGAGTCAAACCTCAAATAAAAGTCATTCAGCTTGTTTGATTTTTTACTTTATTTCTTTGCAGGCTTCATGTTAATAAAGTTTTTTAGTGATTGAAGTTTGCTCTGTTCCATCGTTTGCCTTTGTTGTTCCCTTGCATTTGTAAGGAGTTGTTCAAGTTATTTTTGAACTACTGACAGTCCTGCATTGTCTTTATTTCTAAAGGCTTGCTTTTTCCTAAGTATGCAGTCCTTAATTTCTTTTGTAATATAGGGTTTATTAGACAACGACATCCTTCTTGGCTACCACACTGTGGACGTAACAGTAGCCTCATCAAGCTCTAGTTCACTAACAAAGACCAAACGGTATAAAAGTAGATTTATTTGGATTGTCGAGAGGGTTCAGGATTGATGAGGAGAGTGTATGGTGGGCTGGATGCGGATCGGGGAGAGGGATGAAGGGGTCGATTGCCGGGGGATGAATGGGAGCTGAAGGTTGGTCGGGGTCGTGTACGGTGGGATGAAGGGGGTCGATGGCGTTGGGACGACTGGGGACCGAATGGAATCACAAAGAAGCTGGAGCATCTAGGAACCCGGGGTCGAGACTCAGGGTGGGGGACATGTGTCTCGATGAGCTTTCTGCTTCATCATCCCCCTGTGGTTCCTAGAATAGGACAAGAATCACTTATGTGGAAGTATTAACCCTAACGAGCATGTCTTTGATGGTGGGAGGAAACTGGAGTACCCGGTGGAAACCCACACGAACACGGGGAGAACATGGAAACTCCACACAGAAAGGACCCGGGACGGCTGGTGTTGGAACCCAGGACCTTCTTGTTGTGAGGCACAAGTGCTAACCACTGTGAGCCACCGTGACGTCCATTGAGAGGGGAGAGAGGAGAAGAATGGGGTTTGGGGGGGAGGGCCATGGGGGTTAGACACGCTTACATAGGTATGCACAGGTGATTGAATTTAGTGAAAGAGAGGGGCGTGGTCTTGTTCCTGAACCTTGTTATAATAATAACTCCATTACATGAAATACGGATCAATCTGAACATATAAAACACCGCTTTAATGTCTCCACTGAATAATCTGTCCACACGTTAACAGTCTTATGTTCAGATTTGCTTGACTTGAAAATCGATTTATACAAGGGAATTAGGTACATCATATGGTGGTCTGAGACGGAAAGAGGCGCAGAATACGCACTCTTAATGCTGCCATAGCATTATCTAAGATCTTCCTATTTCAGGTGTCACATCGTACATGTTGTTCAAAGCCTGGTGACACAGTCTCTGGCTTACAGTGGTTAAAATTGCCTAAAAAGAAAACAGGTGCCCGAGGTGTGTGCTGCAGCTGTTCGTGTGCAAAATTGCACAGCAGCTCTGGCTGTGTTGGCAGTTAGTGGGGTCTCAGGGATATACAAAGCAGTTCTATATCGGGGCTGCATACAGTGTCATACTGGCCGCACCCCACCCCTCCATCTCCCCTCCATTGCGCGAGCTGTTGACTCAACACCCAGGTCGAGTAGAGAATCCGGGACTCTTTGGTGAAGCCGAGTCTCAGTGAACACCATAAGGTTAGTGTTGTGGATATTTTGAGCGATGGTCAGCACCTCAGTGGAGAAAAGTGGACACGAGCCTTTGATGTCTTAAAGCTTAAAATGTTTATTGACGTACTTGATCAAGGAGAAGTGAAATAGCGAACATCGAAGTCATCTGCAACTCGGATGCTGTCTCTTTCCATTCTGCTTCTGAAGGTCTGAGTCTTTAACCTCAGCAGATCAGCCTACAACATGAAAAATTAGTCTAATTGGTTCACTAGTTTCTGAGCAAGGAACTGCATTTTACCAGTGTCAGTTTAGGTCACGTTGCATGGAACTTCAGGTCACTGTCAGCACATTTTGGTTTGAATGTCTGACTGTGTCAATAGAATCTATGCATCCACCTATCTGTGTTGTCTGGGAAAGCCTCCTCCGACCTTGGTGACCATGGCGACGCTGATTTACCCTCTATCAGAGAGGTTTCTGCTTTCCCCAAAACATCACAGACAGCTGGAGTCTCAAGGAGAGGAGAGGATGCCTCCTTCCTGCTTAAGAATTACAGTGTGACCTCAAGGCCCAGTGTGACCCAGCGTAACTCAATTTGTAACCCCTAAACAACGAAAATTCCAGTTTCCAGTAAACAGTTAGATTCCCAGTATTCGAAGCAGTTACTTTTGCTGACGCAAAGCCCGCCCATCTTAGGTGTCAGCAGCTGCACGTTGCTCAGGATTACTGATGGCAGCAGTGGTTTACTGGTTCACTGGCACGCTCACACTCCTGGACGCCTCCTGGTCTCCATCGCTTCTGTTTGCAGCCGCGTACTGGTGCGTGTTGCTTGGATGACAGGTGGCAGATGATCCGGTGGTGTAAATTGAAGTGGTCAGAGGGACCGCATTGTATCTCTGGAATATACACGTCCTAGTCCATATTCAAACTGCAAGGTTGTCGCAGGACAGGGAAATAAAAGTTTGCTGATGATTGGGGCCAGCAGTAGAATGTGTAGGTTTGATGCCGTTGTTCGAGGCTGCCAACAGTTACAGCCAAGTCCTTAATATGGCAAAGCTTGCCAGTTGTGCCAGACATATATACAGTCACAAGCACAAGGACTTTTAAGAGCGTATTGCCGACAAACATAAACACACGATTATTGTGGAGGCTCGAGGTCACAGAGAACCTCCAGGGAAGTCAAGATAACATCCTCACAAGTATATTGATACCAAACATAAGTGTTTGTGTGTCATCAAAACCATCAGATGATTTCCCACAAGGCCTGAAAAAACTCCACCTCATAAATATTTTCACACTGAACACAGAGCCAACAGGACGCTGAAATCAACTTAAATCCAATGATATGATTAGATTAGATTCAACTTTATTGATCCCTGTGGAGAAATCAGGTCTCTCCAGCATCAGACAGTAACGGAATCGGGCCTGAAGACAAAAAAGATCACATATTTATAATAAAAAAGCCATACATACATAAAACCAGAGACAGAATGAGTGTTTTTGTCCTACTAAGCAGCCAAATTTATTTTAATAATCCTCTCGACTTATTTTTTCTTGTTGTGGATCAGTGAATAAATTAATGCGTTATTATTTAATAACAAAACTGCAGAAGTTATGAAATTCTCAATGTTTGTAGTTATTGATACTATCAGATCATCTAATATTTCTCACATGGACTCCATGTTTTTATGGCTGCATCAATCCATCACTGCTGCGTTCTGATAACCGAATTCATTTTTGGTCCAATTCCAGGTTGATAAAACAGATTCATTGATGCTCCAAGGCAAACCGATCTTTTATTGAAGCTTTTTATGCTCCTCACTCTTATTGGCAAACAATGCAGGTGATGACAAACATCACAGATGGCAGATTATATCAGCTGTAGCTAATTAACCCAAATTATTCCATCAGTAATTTGACAAAAGGCTAAAATTAAAATTGGCTGTCTGGTTGATGTGTTTTTTTTAAAGCCAGTGTCTGAACTCCAAAGATATTTTTTAGAGACAAAAACTGTAGCATCACATCTGTAATCGCATGTGGATCACGACAGTTTCAGGAGTTCGATCTTCCAGTTGAATCTGATCAACTCCATAGTTGTGAAACTATGTGTACAGTTGTGTATTTTGTATGTGTTTGTTTGGTGTCATGTTTATATGGAGATTATGTATCTGTATTGTGTGTACCTTGTATTTCAACACTTGAGCCCAAGACAAATTCCCCTCAGGGACAATAAAGTACATCTTATCTTATCTTATGTTATCTTATGTTATCTTATGTTATCTTATCTTATCTTATCTTATCTTATCTTATCTTATTTTATCTTATTTTATCTTATCTTATCTATAAATGTCGGTAGTCTACAGCTGTACACCTGCTTCTGCTTCCTCAGCAAACAAAATACAGAAATCAATCAGATTTTTGCATACAAGTCAGTACATTTTACCTTTATTTACACAAAATGCTGAAAAGTTTAACTCAGTTAGTTTTGTTAAAGGATTCAAAAGAGTTTTAATTCGATAACCAGATTTGATACTGGACTCTGGATACTGAGCTGGATTTTTTCTTTAAAAACTTTGGGATCTTCACTAGAATTTAAAATAAAGTTCTGTGAGTATAAACAAAGTTTGGACCAACAACATGAGTTTGTAAAGATGGAGAAACTGATCATTTTCTGATATTCCTTCTTCTGTCTCATATTTCCTCTCTGTCTCTCTGACAGTCCCTCCCACGGTGGAGCCGGTCTACACGGAGATCCGTCAGGCTCTCGGCCGAGCGTTCAGCCTCACCTGCCGCCTGCTGCGCGCTCACCCGGCCCGCCTCCTGCGATACGAGTGGAAGCTGGGCTCCCGCCTCCTCACCGTCGGACAGTTCAGCGACCAGCGCGACGACACCAACTACCACGTCAGAGCTCTGAACCGAGAGGGCTACGGCGAGTACACCTGTGACATCACTAACGAGGCTGGGGCGGGACGCTGCACCTTCCTGGTCACAGGTGAGTCCTTTTGACTGAGGCATAAAAATTCTTCAGAAAAATGAAGTAGACTTGGTCCGAGACTGACAGACTTGAAACTTAGTGTGAGACTAAGTCAGTGCGTTCTGACTTGACTGGAGACTTGTACTGATAAACTTGAGACTTCCTCTGATGGACTTGGTACTTGACTTAAGACATGGTGTAAGACTTGTCCTGAGAGACTTGTGAATTGACTGTAGACATGCCCTGAGAGCCAAACTTCTGACTTTGAGATGTGACTTAATACTTGTCCTGATAGACTTGAGACTTGGCATGAGAGACTTGAAACTTGAGACTTATTTTGACAGACTAGACTTTTCCTGATAGACTTGAGATTTGAGATTTGTCTTCACAGACTTAAGACTTGTTTTGACAGACTTTATCCTGTTTCTTGGTAATTTTGCAGTTCCCATCGGACAAAGAGGAATGAGACAAAAATCTCTTACAATATTGTCACACTTTAATGAAGCTCAGAGCAGTACACGTGCACGCAGACTCAATGTCCGCATGCACGTGTTTAGTATATAATTAGGCTAAAGTTCGCTCAATTAAAAGTTACATTGTAAGATTTGGAATAATTAAACATAGTGGAAATTAAACGTGATCACATGTGTAGTAATTAAAACATGCTTACATGTGCAGCAACTGTATTCAGACATGTGCAGTAGTATGTATAATTTCCCTCACGCTCCCCCCTTTTGATTATTCTTAATCAACCATAAAATTGAACACTCAAAGAAGAGGAGAACCCCACTCTGTCAGGGACTTGACCAAGTGAGGTCACTTCAGCTGGGTAGAGGTCAAGAATGTGTTCATGTCTGTCAATTTGTGTGGCATTAACAATGGCTTTAGTGCATTGTTTGCGGATCAGACCAATCATACAGGTAATGACAAAAACAGCATTTATTAACAGGACAATGGTCATGAAATTTACATGCCTCCACCAGATGTTAGTAGTGTACACATGTGACGGTTTGGAGTGTGAGAGCCATGTCTCTCCTACAGTCACATACCCGGGTTGGATAACGGTGCTATTTGTCTAGGAACTACAGTAACAGTGGAACTATTAGCATTGTCAGTAGGAAGAAAATGCATAATGATGCTCTTGGGCTGCAACCCATTGGATTTCTGAGAGCCCCTTCAGTTTTAGCTATGACTCTGATTCGTATGACCTCAGTTTGGACTAATTTGTGGTTTTTAGATTTAGCGGCTTCTAGTAACTCTGTCAATTCTATGTAGGGGTGTGTGGACCGAATAGTAAAGTACACCACTTTAAACTCAGTTACTGTAATAACGCCTTCAAGTTTTCTTCAAAGTAAGTGGATGTTTGAGGGCTGCTTATATCATCAATGCTCACTTTAATTAAACCACTGTATACATAAGTGTGTACAATCACTTGCACCCCTGTTGGTGAGTCATATATTTCATTTGTACGTGTCTGCTTAGATCATTCTTCAAGACGCAGTCTTTGAATTCTGGAGTATCATAGTATCACTGGACCACTAGGCACAGCAGGGCCCGAGACATTTGTCTTTGTTCAGTTGTGAAGCACTAAGTTGCTCATTACTTCTTTCTTCAAGATCAGGGGCTCCAGAGCTTCTGCTGCCGCTTAACCTCTCTTTATGTCTCCTTGTCATGTACTGCTGGCGAAAAGTGGACAATCAGCTCTCTAAAATGTAGAATCCTTTGGCTCTCGATGGGTTTTTAAACCTCAGTGAGAATGACCCTTCTTTCATCTACTTCTCTTCGTCGTCTGTGAGCAGAGCAGGACTCTCTCCTTGGGCCTCCGTCTTCAGGTCCTTTATCAGCATCCAATCTCCTGGTTTCAGATTATGCAGCTGGCCCTCCGTCGGCTGTGGGAGTGCTGCTTTCACCTGTGTATGACTGGAGCTCAACATTATGGTTAAGTGCACACAGTAATTAAGCATTACATCTTCCTGGAGGTCTGAGCATATAGTTGTTGAGGGGGAGGATGGCTGGAGGTTCATGTGTCCTGCCCTGTCTTAGCATTGTTCATCAAATAAATTAAAAGTTTTGAACAAAAATTTGTCATTTGTGAAGCCTCTAGTGAACCAATGTTTGTTTACTGTGTTCACCATCCCCCCCTTTTGACACATGGTCTTTCCCATGTGACAAGTTTGCATAAAAAGGAAACATTTGGGTGGGCCAGGACATCCGTCCTCACTCTGCCATATATTACTTACATATATACATCCAGCCTTTTCCCAGGTTGCTTTCTTTTCCATGTTATCAGCATGGCTCTGTGCTTCAGCTAGCTCTGTGAGAGAGGCGAGAGGTTAGGTAGTTGTGACATTTGTAATATGTTGGTTTGTTGGGCTGCTTCTTTTGCAGCTGCATCCGCTCGAGCGTTACCTGGTGAAACAGGATCAATGAAAACAGTTGTTTATCCCTTCTGCTAAAATGCAAGCTCTGGTTAAAGCATGCAGTTCAGCTGCTTGAGCAGAGAGACAGTCTGGAAGCTGTGGTGGGGAGCAGAGTGGCAGTATTTAGTGCTTTGCAACATTTGACTTTGACATTAAGCAGAGATAAAAGAATGATATTGTATCTCAGGTAGCTTGCTGGAGACAAATGGGCTGTTTTTGCTCTTGCAGAACGGAAGCTACAGAACGTGACTACACACAGAACGTGACTGTCTGGTAACCCACAATATCACGTGAAGCAATTATTGCTTTTTCTGCTGCAGCCACTGATGCTACACTGTCCAATTTTGAGGAAAAATATGCTACTAGTTGTTTTACGCCATATTCTTGAAGCAATACAGATGTCATAAAACCTCCCTTCTCATCTACAGTCTGTGTAAATGCTGTGTTTGGGTCTGGCAGTCAGAGTCTGTTTTAGTTGAGGGTCTTCTGTCCATGTCACATTGTCAGTTGGTTTCAGTCCATGGCCATGCATAACAGGCAAAAGTGGAGCCTCCAGGGATGCATAATCACAGATCCACTGTCCACAGTAACATGTCGTCCCTAAAAATGACTATATTGACTTTTGGTACATGGTTTAGGAGTTTTGAGGATGACTTCCACTTGTTTTGAGCTCAATGTTTTACCATTTTTAGAAATTTTGTGACCAAGGAAAGTTACGTTTTCCTGGACAAACTGCAGTTTAGATGGACTAGCCTTGTGACCCTGGTCTGCTAGATATTGAAACAAAGCTGTTGTGTCGACAGGCCTCTTTTGTTAGCAAACAGATCATCAAATCATCAACATACTGTACTAGCACTCTTCCAGCTGGTAAATGCAACCCCTTAAGGCTTACATGCAGTACCTCAGAGTAAATACAGGGGGACTCGAACCCCCATCGGCAACCTGGACCAAGTCCAAGTTTTACCCTCAAATGCGAAAGCAAACCAAAACTGAGAGTCTGGGTGTACTGGGACACTGGCCTTCTCTTTTTAACAGGAAAAATAGGCGTTCATACTGGTGAGTGTGAACATGAAACGATGACTCTGGATTTTAAAAGGCAAAAACTGGTGTTATCCCTTCTACTGTCTCTGGTTGGAGTGGGTATCGTGCCTGACATGGAAGATATGTGCGTTTCAGTGTCACATGGATAGGTTCAGCCCCTTAAACTAATCCCACATCATACTTATCTTTAGCCCATAGCTTTTGTGGCACTTTTTGCAACTCTGGCGAGTTAATGATTAACTGAGAAAAATGTCCCCAAACCTTTTCTTTAAATTTAACAGTTTGTTTTCCCACAAAAGTGCTCTGAAATGGGTGTGTGTATGTTTTCATTCAAGCTGAATATTGAGCTCTTTCTCCCCTGTCCTCCCATGTACAATCTTGTGAACACCTGCCTGCATGAACTTGTGCTGTGATGTTATATGTGTGTTATTTTTCACGCATTTCTGAGGTTATTGACCTGGGCCCTGAGGGTAACAGGTCCCATTGGTACATGTACAGTGGCGTGTCTTGCTTTAATCACACATATTGACCTGGGAAGTCTGATACTTTAGTGAGTTTAACTCCTTCCTCTAAACAACACAGGACCAAGCCTAGAGCACACATTAGGTCTCGAGTTAACAGGTTTACAGGGCAGCATTGAAGGAATGTTTCCATCTTCTGTGAGTACAGACAGTGTCGTAGTGCATGTTTCTTTTACTGTGGTGCCTGTTTCTCCCACTGTATGAATGTACTTACCTCTAAATTTAGAAGGAGTTTTAAATTCATCTTGTTTTATAATAGAAATAGTAGCGTCAACCAGAAATTTTATATTTTTTCGTGCTATCTGTAGAGTAATGTCAGGTAAAACCTCAAAGCCACTTATTTTTGTTATATTAAACGCACAATATGTAATTTCAGCCGTTAGAGGTCTCAATCAAAACAATAACAAAAGACGGAGTGTGATGACGGTGTGAAGTAGCAAGGGATCATGGGAGTTGTTGTCTTCGTCGTTAAATAACCAGCTTCACCGGGATAGGATTACTCCAGTGTTCATCATTCGGGATGTTTTTACCCGCAGAGGTCTCCTCCTCTCCAGAACAAACAGACCCGGAGATTACAGGTAAAAACACTGAATAAAACTGTTTCACCTAAAAAATCAGTGTTTCTCTGACGATGTACGGCGACCACCGGACGTCCGGTACGGGCTGTTAGCCGAGCTGCTGCTAACACTTGTTCGGTTTGTTTCTCTTATAACTTTAGATCCAGACGTTCGGCCGGTTTCTCCCGGGAGCTGAATTACCCGCAGAGGTCTCCTCCTCTCCAGAAACAAACATACACACAGATTAAAATCGTTAAAATACTAATTAAAGCTGTTTCATCTAAAAAAAAATCAATATTCCTCTGACGATGTTTGGTGACCACTGGACTTCCTGGAGGGGCTGTTAGCCGAGCTGCTGCTAACGTTTGTCCAGTTTATTTCTCTGATAACTTAAGATCCAGACGTCCAATGATTAAAATCCTTCTTCCGGCTAAAAGATATAGTTAAAAACCACCTAAATTTATCATGAAAATGTGTCTTAAAACTGAATAAAAGTCCATTTATAACAGTTTGTGTGGAACAACCACAACGCCGATGTATTATCTTGTATGTGTGTAAGTTACTCTTTGGTAGACGCCATTGTAGCGGACAAACACAGCGCCGCCGTATGCATCTGGTGCGTGTTTACTCTTTGGTAGAGGAGGTATGACGTCATCGACAGGCGACCAAATGAAACGGTCCGTTACTTTGATTAAATTACAGATTTCTCTGGGTTTGAACATTGTTGGAAACATTTGGGATAATGTAAGTACACAACTCAACAACATATATAACATAGGTCTAGTTGTTTTTACACATTTTAATGTGGAATAATTACATATTATACATTTAACCACTTCTTTGTATCTGTGTGTCGGTGTGTGCACCCGCCATGCCTCATTCTCTCTGCAGCATCTCGGGTGAGTGCCAGTCAAACCATGTGGGGGTCCAGTGGGTCCCCTTTTTCTCCTCAGTCTCTTGATCAGTGGTCAGGGTCTCCACAATTCCAGCATCTGTCGTCCTGAGGGCCTACATTGCTCAAGCTTCTGCTCAGACCTCAACCGCCTCTCCCTCTGTTCGGTCCTTGCAGGGATTGGAGCTGTGCCGGCTGGAGCTTGTCATTCGGTCGAGTTTTGCTCTGTTGTTCTTTTTTTTTTTCTCTGACATTCTCAGTTTCTGCTCAGCACGGATAGCATGATCTTGGAAGAATGACAGGCGTCCCCTGTCCCAGCCTACGCAATGTTGGCAAACCTGGTAGTTAATTAGCTCATCCATGCCTTCAAGGAAACAGTACTTTAGTTGTTGTTCATATAGGGAGTCATTAGGTGCATTAACTGGTGGCGTCATACTGCTGTTTTTCTTGAAGATTTCTTTCAATCTGACCAGTTAATCGGCCATTGTTTGCAGTCTTTTATTGCTCCCCGTCTCATGGTGACAGGGGAAGTCGTTCTGCTGATTTGGAGGTGGAGCAGACGCCTGGTTTGGCATGTCGGGTCCCACTGCGGCCATCTCCACCTGTACTGGGATCTCCGGGTTTAGGTTGGAAGGGAGATCTATGTCGACACGGATAACAGGTGGTGAGAGTTGGCGTCTCTGATGTGTGGCCGAGGCCGGGAGGAGAGCCAGTTCTTTCTGTGAATATGAGAGCTGAGGACAGTATTTAATTCCCCCCCCCCTCAATCTTGTTCCCCTGTTCACCACTTCACTGTCTGTGTCTGACTCAGTTTTCCACATCATAAATGCATAAATAAAAAAAAAGGCTAAATCCATTGCATTGTTATATAAAACTAAATCTGGACATTTGCTCTTTTGCACACCCAGCTCTTAAATAACATTTGTATATTTCAGTCCTGTAGAATTCATTTATTTTTATTTACTATTCTCTCTAACTCTTTAATACTATTTTCTATTGTATTAAACATCCTTTTATAATGTGTTTCTTTTGCACTTTGTCTTGCTTTTAATGTTTTATATAAAGCACTTTGAATTGCCTGTCTCACACACACACACACACACACACACACACACACACACACACACACACACACACACATACACACACACACCAGCCAGACAGACAACTTTGCTGTCTGTATTTATCTTCCATACATTAGATGAGTCATTGGCTTTCGTTTCTTTCTAGTTTCCTTAAAACATTATTTGTTGTAAATGTCGTTCCTTCAACATTTATTGCTTCACTTTTCTTTTTTTTCCCTTTATTCGAAATTAAAATTGTAGTCTCTGTTTCTGACTCAAATTACCATTTTCAGGAAAACTACATCCATGTTTCTCACACGTAAAGTTTGCACAACCCATCAGATCAGACTTTTCAGTCAACGGTGTTATTCTATAGTCACTCACCCAGCAAACACAGATCTAGACCTGACATTCATTAATATTATTATTTCATTTGTCAGTGGGAATGTCACTATATTTACCTCTCAGCGTCTTTTGTGGTCTCCAGTATTGTATCTTCTTTCCAGTGGGATGCTGTATCACACAGTCTCCCCCCCAAGACCCCACAGTCAGTCTCTTCTCAGCCAGGGAGTCGATTACGAGCCGTCCTCAGGGAAGGTAGACTTTCTCTCTCTCACCAGCTGCACGCAGATCAACCCGTGTGAAGGTGGAATGAGGAAAGTATGAGTTAGGCATCCTGGACGAGCCCCCGAATTATTGTGGCAATTTTGCAATTCCACTCTGACAAAGAGGAACGAGACAAATATCACAATTACATCTTGTCACACTTTAATAAAGCTCAGCGACCGTGTTAGACAAAGAGCTAAAAGGCAAAGCGAAGCACACAGATATATAGTCACCCGTCATGAAAGCTACAAAGCATTCTGTCATTCTCAGAAGCAATTAAAACACAACAGCTAGCTCGTCACTTATCGTGTTTCTTTCCTGGAGGTGCTTCTGCCTCCGCACACCTGCTGACTCTCGCTCTTCTTTATCTCCACTTTAGTCTCGGTCTTTCTTAACAGTTAGCAGTTTATAAACTCGCTGCTCACACTTCCAAAGACATCATGAACCCTTCTGTCACATTGATAGTACTTTACTATATAATCAGGATAAAGCTCTCTCAATTAAAAGTTACATGTTAAGATTCAGAATAATTAAACATAGTGGAAATTAAAACATGGTTACATGTGCAGTAACTGTATTCAGACGTGTGCAGTAGTATCTGTAATTCCCTTCACACCTAACATAGACTGCAGACTTGAGACTTAACTTGAGACTTGCAATTTGTTCATATATATGCGACTTGGACTTGGACTTGCCTCAGAACACTTGAAAGCAGCTCTGCCTTCCCTCCCCAGTCAAACAGCTGCCTAGTCGCAGTAAACCAGTTAAACTCAGTCTGATCCGGTCCTGCAGCTGTTGGTGATGTTTTGCTAACAGGCCTGAGGTCTGACGGGGACTATTAGCTGCTTTCCAGCTCTAAATGTTTACATCTTCAGGATGAGAACATGGCGGTTAATTAGAGTTTATCTCATCTTTAAATCCTGTGTGCTGGCAGACAGAAGCAGAGAATCGTGGAGAGTTTCCTCGGGGGGATTTTTGCAGCGTCATAAATAATGTGCAGAGCTTCAGGAAACCTCTCACACATCTGTTATCTGTACTCATACTGACGACAAACACTCGGCTCTCTCTCTCTCTCGTAAGATCAGAAAACTTCCTGCCTTTTCTACCCGGCTGCCTCCTCTCTGTTGTTAAATTAACAGATTAGGTCTTTAAGGCGAAAAGATTACAACTGAACAGACATTTGGAATATTTAATGAGACAAAAATCAACCTTTATCTTGTACATTTGCACTTCTGTTTCATATTGTTGACTTCTGTCACCTTTTCCACATTATTTAAAGAGTCATCCTGGTTTTTTCTCTTAAGATTTTAGTACATTAACTGTTAATTTAATTTACTTTAGTTTCATGCTGATCATTTTTCAAATCATCCATTAGTTTTTTGATTAATTTCCTTTCTTGCTGCAGACACGTAATCCACCACACATTGTAAAAAAAAAAAAAAAAAAAACATAAATTTAGATACAATGTGTGGCGAAATTTTACATGCATTTCACATTTTTGAAGAATATTGTTGATGAATTTACAGTTAATGGCTCTTTACTTATACTTTATAGTATATCTTTGGGGAAAAGAGCACTGACACTGGATTGGAGTTTGGGTGCTGAAATCAGTGTCGTGAGGGAGAAGTCTGGCGGGCGCGTCCCTCTGTGGGTTTAAATCCTTGTTTTAAGTCGTCACTTCAGGACGCTTTGAGCTGCTCTGTGAACGCCAGCCGTCACACAGGAAGTGCTGGCAGAGTGGACGTGTATCTCCGTCCTCTCCTGATGAAAGCGCCCCCCCCCCCCCCCCCCCCCCCCCACAGAGACGCCCTGTCAGCGCGCTGTGAGACACTTCCTGTAAGACCGGCGGCCTGCGTTTAAGCCTCTTATCACGGCCGGCTGCCGTGCGGCGCCGCGTTCTGCAAGCAGAAGCAGAAAGCGTCTACAGAGGGGGAAGTTGTAAGCTCAGGATGGAGAGCTGATGGAAAAATGACGGCGATTATGTCTGGCTTGTCGTTAGCTGAGGTGAAGTCTGTGTTGTTAATCAGGTGTGAACACGCCGGTGGCATTTTAAACCTCGCTCATCCTGCGGCAGCCAATCAAACGACAGCGGAGTGTCAGAATAAAACTGACAGCTGAACTGAAACTGTGAGACCAAACTCCAACCTGACGACCTGCCAGACTGATCCTCACACCTTCACAGGGCTGAAACAAGAAAATCAACTTGACTTTTTTTTTCTCTCTGAGTCGAAGCAGCAGAAATGTTTATATTATTAATTCATGTTTCCATCAGTCAGAGTAAAATCTCTGATATTCAGACTGAATGGACATTTAGTTTCACCCAAACTAATACTCATAGTACAGTCGGTACAGTCTGCTGTTCTTTGAAACTTCATTTGGCTGATTTATTCAACCAAAAATAACAAGAACATGTCTCAGTCTAACATGAGGTCAAAGACTGTGCCGACATGTTTCCTACATGTTTGCAGAAGAAGCCGAGACTCAGTCCCCCTCCCTTCCTTCTATCACAGCTGATCGTCTTCATCCGATCAATCACAATAAATTCAAAAATAACTGCTCAAAATATTAAGTTCACATCAATTTATCAGTCAAAAGAAATGATTTACATCACCTCAATAAACTGGCAAATCATGAGAATATAATTTGCAACCAACACAAATATGGCTCCAACAGTTGAGATGCTTTGAAACTAGTTTGTTCAGGCTGGTGTGAAAACTGTCCGACTCTGGTATTTAGTTACTTTAGTGTTCTCTGTTGTTTCCTAAAACATCATCAGACTCACTAATGCTAATATTATTCTGTTTAATGTTAACGTTACTCTTTCTATTTCTGATGTTACTTTTTTTAATGCCTCCATTACTTTTTGAATGTTAATATTACATCGTGAGTCCGACAGTGTTAAAGGAGTGAAATCATAAATCTGTGGAGGAGTCCTTTACAGTCTAAAGTCAGAGAACAAAAACCCCGAGCTGTGTCTCAAATCACGTACTTCTGTTAGTACACTTTCATGTAGTACACTGTGTACACTATATATTACTGGCGTAGTGCGTGAATTTTGACAGGGTTGTGTCGTCTCAAATCAAACATGGCCGCTGTGCACTTACTGGTAATGACGATTGCAAATTAGCATTAGCAAGCATTAGCATTCATGTTATCGTTGGCCCAAAAAACATACTGATGGCTTATATCCGACAACAGTATAGCGGTGCTTAATGCTAAAAACACATGTATAACTTACATTTGTATAATGCGGCGATGTTCACCGTTATTACAACGCACCCGGCCGCCATTTCCAGTTTGAAAAGTGGTCCCTCCCCTTCCGCTACGTAGCCAAGATGGCGACCATTGAGGGCGAGAAGTGTCCATCGTTTCACACTCAACTTTTTGACCGTTTTGAGTGCACCATCCGGCTTCTCACAGTGCATTTCACCATACTTCTCAGTGTGAACGCACTTATGCACTCAAAACGTTAAGTGTAAGTACAGAAATATGTGATTTGCGACACAGCACCAGATTAAATGCAGATTAAATGACAAACTGACAGACTCCATCCATCAGCCTGTGAGATGCAGCTGAAAGCACCAGAAATAGCTTGTAAGTGGAGGTTAAATTAAGATCATTTTTTCAGAACTACTGAAATGAATTCTGAGTAGTTGTGGATACGACTGAATCAGCCAATCAGGGCTCAGCTTTGTATTATCAGGTCGTCCATGTTGGAGGTTTTTGTCCAATCGGGTGACTTCTTCTTCTTCTTCTTCAGAAGAGGATTAATCCTCCAACCTGCAGATCAGCACCCACACACTGACCGTGTTACAGTGTGTGTGTGTGTGTGAGCTGAAAGTCAGACATACAAACATGTGATTACACTAATGTACTGCACACAAACACACACACACACTGACTGTTTACTGTCATATTAAGTTGAGTTTAATAATCCTGCTGCCTCTGAGATTAACACACACACACCGACTCTTCTTCTTCTTCTGTCGTTTTGCTCTTTCATCATTTCTTTTCTTCCCGTCACCACAAACTCAGATCTTACAAACAGAAACCTCCAAAACCTGGACACATACAGACTGGACAGATTCCACAAGAGACAAAAAAAACCAAAGAAAATGTTTTTATTCATAATTTTGGTGCACAAATATTTAATCATTATTGTAAACTTTTCAAATTTGATCCTGCAGGTTGTGCAAACCAACAAAGACAGAAAAAAAACCCCATAACATCTAAAGCTCACGTTTATCAGACAAGAAAAATACTAAAAAATTCCACCAACAACACAACCAAATAAATTATAGTACTTAACAGCTTATTTAATAATGCTTCCATTATTTCTGGAAATGATGCTAAAATTGGAGAAATATTTGTCAGTACACGTACAGCAGCAACATGTACTGACAAACTGGTTAAACTCAGCCTCCTAGTTCAATGTTTTGCTGTCCCATCTTAACGTCTGTATGTTCTGACACTAGATTTATGCTTCTATGTCTTTTTGTTATGTTATATTGCACCAATAAATAAATAGAAAGAATAAAAAAAAGATTCACACATGAAAAAATGAATGAATAAAAAAACAGAGGGAACACTGAGAATATTACAGTCTGAACTGAAGCTGCCTCCTGCTCTGCGTGACCTCTGACCCCTCTGTCTCCTCAGGGAAGGCCTACGCTCCAGAGTTTTACTACGACACCTACAGCGCTCTGTGGCAGAACCGACCGCGAGTCTACGGCTTCAGGCTGCAGTGGACGCAGATGGAGCCCAACGCCGTGGACCGCATCCTGGCCTACAGGCTCGGCATCAGGCAGGTCAGTACGGAAAACAAATTATCGTCAACGTATCTCATGTTTAGACTGAAACCAACGAGGGACTGCAGGAAGAGACAGGAAGTTCACTCCTAACTTTTCATCTATTTTTGGCTTCTCCTGGCAGAAACAGGCTTCCGCACCTTCTGCTCTGGTTCAAACAGACTTTAATGTCAGAATGAAAGCTGGTGAGCCACACGGGGACGAGACTGAACAAGGTCACTGACAGGAAGTCCAACCATGATATGTCTTAAAGGACATGGCTGGTGATTTTCTATATTTTTCTTCTCGTCAACAAATCTCATGTTTTGATCCAAACCAAACTATATATTTGTGAGCTTTTAGAAGTTAGAAAGGAGGAAGGTATTGTTGGTGTGAGTATAGGAAAAATATAGAATAACACCAGACTGATCTCAAACTGTTTATAATCACAGCTTAAAATGTACTTATATTATATTTTTAGGTTACCATCCAGACCAGATGAAGCTGGAACATTTTGTTTCTTTTCATAATTCAACTAAAAGCAAAAGTCATGGACATGGACTATTAACTGCCAAAAAACGATATTTACCAGAGCAGCGTTAAAGGAACTGACCAGAAACATTCTGACCGTTGACTGTATATAAATATTGACGACACATGTCCACTTCCTGCCGCTATGCAAAAATAGCATTTCGTTTCTGGGAGCGGCCATCTTGCTTGTGTGATGTCATTTGGGGCCAGAGTCGGTCAGCAGGGTGACGGCTCGCAGGACACGCCCCCTCAGACGTCCTGCCTCCTGAGAGCAGCTGTCAATCATGACGTCACACCCCCTTTTTTATTTCGTCAAATAACTAATCGAAAACAAACTTATGAGAAAAATGAGCACTTGAACAAACATCAGCGTGCTAAGAACGACCTAAAATGACAGAAACCATCTTTGGGAAAAATTTATTTGACATGTATTTTGATTTTTTTTTTGGTTTGGCTCATGTCCCATCCGCTAACATGGAGGGGGCGGGACTTATGACCTATACTGCAGCAGCCACCAGGGGGCGATCCAGATGTTTTGGCTTCACTTTTGGGGAACTGTCATGACGTCCGTATTTATATACAGTCTATGATTCTGACATTAAACTACAGCGGGGATTATTCCAGTTTCAAACAGTTAACAGTTTTCTTTCTTTTCGTTGACCAATCAGATTTTTTTTACTTGATGGAATCAGGATCTGAGAAAAATATACCAGTGATGCTGCTTCGGTCTTGAATCATATTTAAATGTCAACAGGTTCTTTTAAAGGCAGAAAAGATTAGTTTATTTTAAATTTATACAAACGCTGTTTAATAAATCTGCTAAAATAATACTTTTCAAATCTTAGATATTTTAATATTCATGTTTATTAACAGTTTCAGTGTCTAACCTGCAAAACAATTACTAACAATTACAAACAATTAAAGCTGCAAGCAGTGTTGGTCGGGACCTCGCGCTCTGGCCTGTCAGGATCAGATCATTTTGCTTTTTAAAAATGAGGGATATTTCTTACAAGTGTGTTGTGCTTTTATTTTGAAAGTTTGATTGAAATGTGTACTGTCAGGTGTGTAGAGACAATAAGTAACTGCAGCTGGACACAGAAAAATAAATGGAGAGTGTGAGTGAACCCACACCTTTTTGAACATTTACTGCTTCCACATAGTTTTAGATTCAAACTTCATTTGAACTTTAAATGAGCCACGAGACTTTGACCTACAAATCTTGAATTTACATGTTTTTTCTATCTTTTACTGTTTTTGAGATATTAGAGTGTGAGTTTTAAAGTCTTTTCTTGCTCCTCCTGTGGTTTTATAATGAGTGTGTATTGCGGAATGTTTCACAGCACTGAGGGAGTGACATCACCAGGAGCAGTTGGAGAGGAGGATTTTAGAGTACGCTTCTTGTGAAATATCCTCATAAATCCCATGACTTTGGCCAAATCTTACATTAAAAATCATATTTTTGTAGGAAATTGGGTTGCGAATCCATTGATACAGGTTTGAAAGTGGTCAGACTTATAGTTTAGACATCAGAAGCCTGTTTGACACAAAGTTCATGCCCATAGATTGCCTCCCCATTGGTTTACATTGTAAGGGTGATGTGGCGCTGCAACTTTCAGGACTTATAAAATCCAAACTGTTTGAGTTATTACAAAGTTTTTAACAACTTTTTTTTCAGCACAGTGTCATAAGTCATGTATTAAAGTTTGAAGCTGATACCATTAACGCCCTCAGGGGAGATAGCGTTTGTTTGGAGTCCAAAATTGGGGCAAAGTCTTATTTTGAAAGTGAGATTGCGGACTTCCTGTTGGATTTAGGTCAGGGGTGTCAGTGTATGATTTGTAGGTCTTGATGAGACAAATAATTGAGTTTTGGTTTGATCTCTCTACGACATTGCGGCCATTTTAGTTACATAGGTGGGGCTAGTGAGCACATTTTGGCACTTTAGGGCAAAATTTTTCACCAGACCTGATCTTCGTGCCAAATTTGGTGAGTTTTTGAGCATGTTTAAGGGGTCAAACTTAGGGTTTAAGTGGTGTAATAATAAAGAAAGAAACAAACACATGAAAAACAACAGGGTCCTCGTCCTTAGGCTGTTTTACAGTAGTCCTCTGCCTTTTGGGCTCGGTCCCTAATAACAGCCACTAAAAGTTGTCTACTATCAAACTGCAGCAGAGAGTCCAACAAATCTGTGAGCGTATATACCTGAGAGTCCTGCAGCGGCAGCCTGAGAGGCTCAGGCTTGTTGCCATGGCAACCAGCCTGTCTTCATTCATACTAGTCTGTATAAATGTGCTGCAGAAAAAGAGAGAGAGAGAGCAGGAAGAGAGTGCTGATGGGACAGAATATGATGAGAAGAAGAAGAAGAGGTGGAGAGAATGAGGACAAGAAAGAGGTGAGGGAAGAGGATGATGATGATGAAGAGAGACTCAAGGAAAGGAAGGAAGGAAGAGATGAGAGAGAGAGGTGAGATGTTAGTCAAAGAGAGAGGAAGAAGAGGACTGTATATTTAATACTATTTTTATTCTATTTAAACTCTTTTTAGTGCACAGATTGAAGGAACTGGTGGGTGTGATTGTACCTTATATGATTACATGTGACAAATAAACTTAATTGATCGATTGACATAGTGAATAAATGATGACGTACATGAATCATATGACTCAAACGTCACTGAAGAGCTGAAAACATCAGATCTGTGTGAAACTAACAGAAACGTCATGTTTCCATCATGTTTTCCATCGTTTGAGCTTTTAATGACGTCGTCTCGCTGTGTCTCTTCTCCTACAACAGTTTAACGGCACTGACTGGAGAATTAGCGCCACCTGCTGTTTATCCGCTAATATTCACACAACAGCAGTGGATGGAAACAAAATTTGCTCTGAATTTGGAAGGACATTTTTTGTGTTTTTAGTCTGTCAGTAAAAGTCAGTCTGAAGGCAGGTTAAAAGATGATTCTGATTTATTAAAATTTGGTCTTATTTTCATAGTTTCGTCCATCATTTCTGTCAGTAATAAGGAAATTGTTTTCACCAGTTTAATATCTGAGGTCTAGGAACACGCAGAGCTAGGAGGAGCTAAAAGAGGCCCAAAAGAGCTGCAGAGTTGGTGACAATATCTATATTTAAGTGTAAATTTGTTTTTATGTTATTTAGGTAATCATTTTCCTCTTCCTGCATGTTAATTTTCATTGTTATTTATGTCATCAGTTTGAAAAAAATAATAATAATAATATATTGATTCCCAATTCATTATACATACTGTAGGTGAATCCATCTTCATTTCTGACATCGTACTTAAAAATCATATCATAAGTATCGTAACTATTATTTGTTAAATTGAATGAAATTAATAAGGAAAAAATGGAGAAACAAAACCATAAACTGTCCACCTACCAACCCATGAAAAACAGTCAAAGTCAGTCAAATAAATGCACCAACTTTTGATTTTGATTTGAGAAAAAACAAAATGTTTTCTAATTTATTATATTCTGCAGGTTTTGAGAAAATGTGAGAATAAATAAAATATTGAAATGTATTTGTTAGATTTAGAAAACTATCTCAAACATCCAGTCCAATAATAGATTTTTCAGCAAACTAATTAAATAAGTATTACCACAGTAAATGTTCAAGCAATCTCCCAACTGTTAAGTTGAATGGTGTCAGTATCGTCTAACAGTTTATTATCATGAATTATGAAGATATGTATTCAATCTGCTCATTTGAGAAAATGAACGCAACTTTATTTTATCTTAATTGCTTGAAGAATCCCTAAAAAACGTTATAGTGGGATATATTATGTTATTATACTTTGTTATTTTGTGTTGTTATTGTAACAAATTCTGTTATTTTTTTTCTTTGGAAATAAAAACAATTGATTACAAAAAAAGACTTGGTTAAGATTTAAAGTTAGGTTATTGTTATTGTTTGCAGCTCCAAAGTATTAATGTGATTCATTGTTTGACCTCATGTGTGAAACTGCTTTTTTTTGTTTTTTTTGGTGTGTCAATAAAAAGATTTAATCAAAAAACAAAATGTAATTCAATGCATCGTCCTCATATGTGATAAAAACGAGTTTTTGTGTGTTTCAGATGGGTCAGTCTCGCTGGTGGGAGCAGGAGATTCCCATGGAGAGAAACATCCAGAAGGGGGAGCTGTTGACCCACAACCTGACCGAACTCATCAAACCTGAGTCCTACCTGGTCCGCCTCACACCCATCACCCGCTACGGAGAGGGCGACGCCACTGAACGCATCATCACATACAGCGGTATGTCGTCTTCATATCGTCGTATCCTGTTTTCTTCCAGTTGCAAGTCAGAGTCAAGTTCATTTAAAAGGATCTCACCTGTCTGTCCTGTTTCACTCAAAGTCAATACTTCCTGTTTATGTTTCACATTAAAAGCCTACCAGGACAGAGGAGAATTATGTTTGAGCTGCTGAAGGCTTTTAATGTGAAGTATCTGCAGAAATTGATTCAGGTGTTCCTAACCTTTTTTGTTCCATTTCCTGTTTTTCTATTAATATTGATTGTAACCCTTTAACCTAGTTTGCACACTAAAGCCCCTTTCACACATGCAATCTATCCCTGAAATGTTCAGGAACATTTCCTGCATGGGGTCATGTGTGAATGGGAGCAGGGATCAATATTCAGGGAAATCTGTACCGCCAGTTTCCCACCTCAAGACCCTTGCAAGGAAAATGCCGGTACAGCTGTGCTGTTAATGAAAGCAGTAACGTTGTAGGGAAAAGCACGTAAGGGGTTACTTTACATACAAGAATGCAAGAATTGCCTAAAACAACCTGTAAAGTTATTTAATCATTATTCATCTTGTTTGTCGTATTAAAAATTCCTTGCAGCCCGGCTGCAAACACAAGAACGGCAAAGTAGAAGCGACTGACATCAAACAGGAGCAGATCAGAAAACTGAGAGACTTCTTACTAAAAATATCAAATATACTTATAAAATAAATAAAGAAATCAACATCTGTCTCTGATGTCGTCCTGTTTCAAATAAAGCAGCTGAGGTAAATATGTGATATATTAATTACAATAATTGCTCATCCCAGAACGATTATGGATTTGTTTTATGATCCTAAACATATTTGATTATTTCATGCAGTGATGTTTGGTTTCTGTCTGTTTGCACACAAGCTGCTTCCCTGCTTCTCTTTATTTGGTATGAAACAGTAACAATAAACAAGACAATAAAAGAGATGCAAACTGTTGAGCTGCCTCAAAGAAATCCTGATGGGAATCCAAAAAAAAAAACAAAAATCACAACTGGAGAGAGATGTCAAAGTAAAGAACATTAAAAAACAGAGACAGAAGATGACAAACAGAGACAGTGAAAGCTCACAGCAGGAGGCGACGACATGCAAACAGAAACCAGGAGAAGAAGAAGATGAAGGAAACACTGTGAACATGAACTCCTCTGCTCTGTGATGTCGAGTTCTGAAGAGTGTCAGCGAACGCCTCGCCGCTCTCACCTCCTCCCGCTGATCGTCATATTGACTCCTCGCAGCAAACACAGCAGCGAGCGCTCGGAAGGTGAACGCGGTCACATGACCCTCTCCGCGGGTCAGAGCTAACATCTGTCACACGTCAGTAAACGAATTAAAAAACACAAAGAAAACACAGAAAAACTCCTCCTCCGACGGCACAACTGAATGAAATAAAGAATAAAATCAGCAGCGTTTAAGCTTCATCAGTTAACGCCACAGAAACACCAGCTCATAACACCGAGACGCAGAAGAAATACAGATAATAAAGAGCCGAGGTGAAACTAGATCTTCCAGATTAGAGGTGCGCCCGAATACAAATATATTATTTGGCAAAGCACAAATAGTGTTTTTTTTTACAAATATTTGTTTTTGGGAAGAAAAATAAACCACGTCAAGTACCGGCATGCAGGTCGGTGACATCACTATCTCAGTGTCTCTCCTCTGCTTCGCTGTGACGTCTATCAGCAGGTATTAACGAGGGGAGTCACATCCACCTGCTACATGATGCATATTTCCTAATTTGGACATCACTCCCAGAGATAAAGCTGAGCTACTGACACATGAACGAGCTTCATGAACACTTATTGTAACACTTTAATTTTCTAAAATTAAAAGTTTAATGAAAACAAAAACAGGATTTTTAAGCCTCTTTCTACTTTTATTCGAATACAAATACAAATAATTTTGCCGCCTCAACAAATACAGATACAAATACAAATACTGGGCTCTCTGCACATCCTTATTCCAGATACATTGACATTTGTACTAGTGGTGCGCCCGAATATAAATACGTTATTCGGCAAAGCACAAATAGTGCGTTTTTTTTTTTTACGAATATTTGTTTCAAACAAATATTTGTAAAAAATATTTGTTTTTGGGAAGAAAAATAAACCACATCAACTACCGGCATGCAGGTCGGTGACATCACTATCTCAGTGTCTCTCCTCTGCTCCGCTGTGACGTCTATCAGCAGGTATTAACGAGGGGAGTCACATCCACCTGCTACATGACGCATATTTCCTAATTTGGACATCACTCCCAGAGGTAAAGCTGAGCTACTACAGACTGAGCTACAAACTATTGATTCATTCAATCATTTGATATTTGTAAATCTAAAAAATGATGATGAGATTTCTGATGAAGGTTTAAAGGCCCATGTGATGATGTATTAACGATATGAGCACTAGAAACTGTGGGAGTGGAAATAGGTTACCCTAGTTCCACAACGACATGAGATTTATGAAACAGAATCATCGGTACGCACGGCTTTATAAATCCAACAAAAAGAACGCGTCTGCATATTTCTGTCTTTGTGCCTTCAAGACAGTTTTATGTATCTGGCACACATGAGATGTAAATCATCCAATCTAGAGCGAGCACGGACCGAAACCGTGAGCTCTAAAGCTGTCAGAGACACGAGCTGTCCGATCTACAGCGAGCAGAAATGTCTCTGAAACATGAAGCGTCCGGTCTGATCGGATGTTTTTCACTGTAACACGCTGGAGGAAAGTCTGAGCGTCTCCTGAAAACTGGATCTGTAGTTGATTCATCACTGAACTTTATCACCAACTAAATCTTATTCGTTTTTTACTCATATTAACATATATTTATAGATTAGTGTCCTGGATCCTGTTTGAGAGATGGCTGGAGCTGTTGGTATATCTGGAGGTGTGTGTGTGTGTGTGTGTGTGTGTGTGTGTGTGTCTGTCTGTGTGTGTAGCTTCCTGTTTTCACACTGTCCCAGATCTGTAGTGCAAACACTGGTGTTGCTAACACGCTGTGACATTACACACCACACCACCTCTGCTGCAGAGCGAAGCCGAGCCTGGAGGACACTAACACACACACACACACACACACACACACTAACACACACACACACACACACACACAGTCAAGATAATTTAAAGGATGAATTTTCTAATCCTTTTTAGATTGATTTCCTTCCTCCGGTCGTTTGTTTCAGTTCATTTCTATGAAAATCAGCCTGAAGAGAGAAAATCCATCATTGTCAGAGTTCAGGAAGATGCAGTTTTAGTTCTTAAAGTTATTCCACCGCTGTGAGCTCCAACATCAGCAGTAGGGATGTGCAGAGATCCCAGTATTTGTATTTGTATCTGTATTTGTTGAGGCAGCAAAATTATTTGTATTTGAATAAAAGTGGAAAGAGGCTTAAAAATCCTGTTTTTGTTTTTATTACGCTTTTAATTTTAGAAATTTAAAGTGTTACAATCAGTGTTCATGAAGTGTTCCCTTGGGAGTTCAGCTTTATCTCTGTTTAACACTCCCGACTCTGGGAGTGACGTCCAAATTAGGAAATGTGCGTCATGTAGCAGGTGGATGTGACTCTTATGAAGGAGGTCCTCACACCGGGTCTCTAACTGGAGTCAACAGATCATAGACGACTGCGCTGATTACTGAGCTGCTAAAACTTTACTCATCGCCTCATGCAGACAGACCTCTACCTAACACATATTTTTAACAATATTGTATGAAACAAATATTCGTAAAAAAAACCCCAGATTTGTGCTTTGCTGAATAACGTATTTGTATTCGGGCACCTAATCAGCAGTCATATGAAATCATCAGGATTTGTATTCAGTCATTTAAAACATGGAACATTTTCTTAAAAACACAAATTAATGCTAAAAAAAATGAAAGTAATGAGATAAAAACTTGAGTGATGCTGATTCAACGACAGATCAAACATGCCGACAGAAATCTGCATCATATTTATATTTATATAATATATGAATCCTGTTTGACTCATTTGCTACAATAATGTTCTTTAAACTAATATTTTTTTATTAATGTTTAACTGTTATTATGAACAGTTTGCAAACAGCTGATGATGTATCTACACATTAAGGCTTATTTTTACGTAACTGTTAAAATCTTTGTTTTTGAAATAACACAGAAATGTTTCCAGCGTATGAATACAGTTTGTTCCTCCTCTGCATACGAACAACGTCCAGCAGAAAACTAATTCATATGCCGAATAAATAAAAGTCACTTCACTTATCTGGAGGAAACATTTGATTAAGTCAATAAACAAATAAATAAACCAACAACAGAACGTGAAGTCGTTGTTTTCTTTTGATGTTGTTTGTTATGGATGATAAATTCTGATGAGGCAGTAAAACTGGTGTGTGTGTGTGTGTGTGTGTGTGTGTGTGTGTTAGTGTGTGTGTGTGTGCGTGTGTATGTTAGTGTGTGTGTGTGTGTGTATGTGTGTGTGTGTTAGTGTGTGTGTGTGTGCGTGTGTGTGTGTGTGTGTGTGTGTGTATGTTAGTGTGTGTTAGTGTGTGTTAGTGTGTGTGTGTGTGTATGTGTGTGTTAGTGTGTGTGTGTGTGTGTTAGTGTGCATGTGTGTGTGTGTGTTAGTGTGTGTGTGTGTGTGTTAGTGTGTGTGTGTGTGTGTTAGTGCTGTAGGCTGTTGTCTTCACACACAGCTGTTAAAGGTCATGAAGTCTCTGAAGTGAAACTGTAAATTAACATATTTGGAGGCTGTGAACTTGTTTTTCTTTTGCACTTCTGCAGGAACACCGCAGGTTTAGGTTTTCATGTTTCCATCCAAATGTAATATAAATGTAAACAAATGTAATTTTAATCAAATTTCCAGGAAAAAAACATCTAAAGAAAATGTGAATTATCCAGTCGGCGCCATTAAACCGTCACAGAAGAGTCAAAACTCAAACGATGCAAAACATGATGGAAATATGACGTTTCTGTTAGTTTCATGTTACTATATTATGTGTTAACAATATCATAATAACTATACAAACATACTGTAAATAATACCACATAATATAGTAATATAGTCCAAAAACAGTGTATTATGTATTGAGTATCCTTAACAAATAGCATTCTGGTTTTTTTTAGTTTTCTCAAAAAAGTGCATTTTTCTGATAGAAGAATAAACTCTGGATTTATGGAAAACTTCAAGTAGATTCTCAAATATGAAATGGGATCAAAGACGTTTTTCTATTAATTCAGAATTACTACAACATTGTAATAATCAAAGTTAGTGCTGTAAAATTGTCATTATTTATTTATTTATTATTTTAATTTATTGTATAATTTATTGTATGATGTATCACCAGGTGACACACTCACACACATTATTTATATATATCATTAAAAAAATGTATTGTCGTCATTACATGGGCTGTACAACATAAGTAGAATGTGTGAAATGCCACGATGACAATAAAATAAAGTATTTTAAAAAAAAAGTGCATTTTTCAGATCGCAGGTTTTGCTCTTCGGCCATCGATATGTAAATTCTACACAGCAGGTTCCAGCCAGGAGGTTTTGGCAGTGAGATGGTTTGTAGGCGGGATTAAAGATGGAGACCTGTCCAGTATACAGAGCTGTTCTATCAGCTCTACGTCGTCTTACACAGACTGCGTTACTGAGATATTTGAATCAGTTTCTCTCATGTGTGATAGTTGTGCTGCTGCCGAAGGATCAACACCACACTTATTCTGGCTCTGGTCCAGTACCAGGTCACTTCTGGTTTGACATATTTAATTGGTTTTTCCAAACCATATGAAATAAATATTCAGCCAGATTGTAATTTGGCAATATTTGGCTGCTCTGACAGGACGAGGGCCCTTCCCTCCCCACAAAAAGCAGACATGGTTGCAGCTAAAAAAAATGAATATAACTAACCTGGAAGTCTCCATCGTCTCCATGTTTCAGGATTTCTATTGCTGAGATGGAACAGATTCGTTTCAGTAAATGAAAAACCATTTCCTGAAGGCAGAGAAGCCGTTTTTGCTTGATAAGACCTAACTGTATAATTCATGACTCTGCCGCCGTGTTGTATCTTTAACTCACTTCATCCTGCATACTGACGGATGTTCTGGTCGTCTTGCCGGTGCTGCTGTCGACTGACAGCTGTGGACTAACGTTTGGAGTTCTGTCTGTTTGATTTTATAGTAAAACGTACGAACGAGGACGTCATCGTCTTCATGCACAGGTTGTTGTTAGTCAACCTACAGATGTATCAACTGTATATAAGTATGTATGTAAATGTAGAAACACAGTCAGACAGCACACAGAGGTCATCAATTAGTGCTGGTTGATAACGAGCTTGTTGCCAAGCGACGCAGCAGCTGTTCACACAGTCATGTTTCCAACAGCTGCACCGTGTGTGTGTGTGTGTGTGTGTGTGTGTGTGTGTGTGTGTGTGTGTGTGTGTGACATGTGGTGTAATTACCTTTCACTCTGAAAATCAGATTAAAAACAGCTGACTGAGTCAAACCGTCTGCTGAGTCTGAACTGTCGATGTTTCACTTTTCTGCTTCCTGTTTGAAACTGAAACAAATCTTCTGCTTCCTGTTTTATCATCTTCTCCTGTTTCTGTCCACCATCATAAAGGTTCTGCTCAAGTTCCAACCTGATCAACATGTTTCCTGTGGAGAACTGTTATTGATGATCTAACAAAGTTCTTGTTTTTTTGTCCCTCCGCAGCTCCTGTTAACCCACATCTCAGTAAGTACCGACCCGTCCACCTGCCGACACTCATTCACACTCTCACCTCACCTGTTCATCATTCAAATGTCACCTTATTTGGTTCATACATCCAGTATGTTCTCCAGTTTGGATTACCAGATGTGGGGAAAAAAACAACATTTAGCTTTTAATATATACATATTATATATATATATATAATATACTTTGCTGTCCCAGATCTCGTGCTCCTGTCTCTTTAAACTGTGTAGTCTCAGAGAGGCCGCTAGTTGGCGGTGTGACATCATGAAATTATTTTAAAATGACGGCCCAATATTACATTTATAAAACACTGATTTGCTGCCTTAATGCTGCTCTGTTTACATTTTTAACCCTTTCATGCATGAATTATGATAACCTCAGTCAAGCTAAGTGTTTTTATTCCTCTTTAGGCATGAAAAAAAATATTTGAACTTAGTGGACAGATGATTAATTGTCATTTTCTCCCAACTTAAAATCAATACTTGGAAATTTTAACAATTGTATTACTCTTTAGTTGTTACTTGATGTAACAAAATGTTATTTACCTGCAAGGGTCTGTTACTATAGAAGGATCGGCGAGATGTTCCTGAGCTGAGGAGCATTTCCAGCCGGCAGGCGGCCATCTTGGTTTTGAGAAATTTGTGTTGCGCTTACAAAGGCTGACCAGTGGATGGCAGCGTATGAGACGACACACTAGAGTCCACTGTGTTGGCTGATGTGCAACTATACCATTAAAACCCCCATGCATATATAAGAACAGCTGTCCGCTGTAGTGACCGCCACGCATGAAAGGGTTAATCAACATTAAAACTAAACATTTTTATATATACGTACGTGCAAATTTGTATAACATTCATACTGAACACATCAGCAAAACATTTCATCAGTATGACATCACTCACATGTCTATTTGTGGCAACTGAAGCATGATTAACATTTTTATGGTTCTGTTGAGGCGAAATATTGAAGCGTTGAAGCAGGAAGTGTTTACTTTTTAAAAATTAACAAAAATACAACCTTCTCTAATCTGAACCAAAGTTTTTTGTCCCTTCGATTCCTGCGCAGTAAAACTTCCTGAACTGAAAGAAAACATAATCCAGGAATTACGTTCATCCCGAACACAGTCGGCAGAACTAATCAGTCGTGTATAAATGTAGTTTTTACGTGGACCAGTTGGAGGCGTCAGATTGTCCCTCCTGGACCTGCTTGTAAATCTAGTTACTGTTGTCAGGATGGTGAAGTGGAGCAGGTGGACCCAAACACAAGAGACGGCAGGCAGGAGACGATGCAGAATATTTAACGGATTGATTCAAAAGTCACAGGAGACACAGGAACACTGACCATAAACACAGGAACAGATGACTCGACACAGACCGAACTGAAAACTGGACTATAAATACAACTAAACACAGGAAGTAAAGGTGACAAGACACAAGGAGAAAATATTTCAAAATAAAACAGGAACTAAAGTAAACAGACAACAGGTGACACAACACACGGGCAGACTGGGAGCAGGTAAACTGGGGAAGACACTGGGAGCAGGTTAACTGGAGAAGACACTGGGAGCAGATAAACTGGGGAAGACACTGGGAGCAGGTAAACTGGGATGCAGGGCTGGTGAGAGGAGGAGCACATAAACACAAGGGAAACACAGGAAAAACTAAAACCAGGCAACATAAATGCAACACTGAAAACTCAAGAGAACAAAAACACAAAGAGTCCAAAAATAACAGATAAAGTCCACACAGGACTGATAACTATTTATATTCTGGGTTTATTACTTTCTTTTTTTATTATTTACAAACTTTATACTTTTCACTGTGACTGAAAGAAACAAACAGTATTGATGAAGATATTATGAAGCAACACATGATGAAAACTCCTCCAGAACAGACGTTTCGCTCTGCTCAGGTTCAAACGGTGAATTTCCAGTTGAAGTTCTGTATTTGGTGTCTGATCAATAAAGTAACATAAAGATGATGTCATACTTTGTTCCAAGAAATAATCCTCACAAATCAACACGTTTTATTTACCAGCAGAGAGCTCTCATTGTACGGCTTTAACTTTAACAGTGAAGAGTTTAGTTCATCATATTTTATCGTGTTGATTCTGTTGTATAATTTTGTATATTTGTGTGTTTTCGTGTTTTTCAGGGGAGTTCCAGTGTGGTTTCGAGGACGAGGCGTTGTGTTTGTTCTCTCAGGACAAAACAGAAGAGTTTGATTGGACGCGTCACAGCGCCGCCACACGAGACACCAAATACACCCCGAACACCGGACCGAGCTCCGACCACACGGGCTCCAAGCAGGGTACACACGCACACACACACACACACGCACACACACGCACACACACACACACACACGCACACACACATACACACACACACACGCACGCACACACACACACACACACGCACACACACATACACACACACACACGCACGCACACACACACACACACGCACACACACACACACACACACACGCACACACACATACACACACACACACACACACACAAAGGCACGCACTCTGAAAGGGTAAATATGGCCTCAGTTTCTCATGATGATAATTACTGTGTTCATATCAGTATGATACCAGTTTAAACACACAATATGTAATTTCAGCCGCTCGGCGTCTCAATCAAAACAATAACAAAAGACGGAGTGTGATGATGGTGTGAAGTAGCAAGGGATCATGGGAGTTGTTGTCTTTGTTGTGGGATAGGATTACTCCAGTGTTCATCACTCAGGATGTTTTTACCAGCAGAGGTCTCCTCCTCTCCAGAAACAAACGTACACGCAGATTAAAATCGTTAAAATACTAATTAAAGCTGTTTCACTTAAAAAAATCAATATTTCTCTGACGATGTTTGGTGACCACCGGACTTCCTGGAGGGGCTGTTAGCCGAGCTGCTGCTAACGTTTGTCCAGTTTATTTCTCTGATAACTTAAGATCCAGACGTCCAATGACTAAAATCCTTCTTCCAGCTAAAAGATATAGTTAAAAACCACCTAAATGTATCATGAAAATGTGTCTTAAAACTGAATAAAAGTCCATTTATAACAGTTTGTGTGGAACAACCACAACGCCGATGTATTATCTTGTATGTGTGTAAGTTACTCTTTGGTAGACGCCATTGTAGCGGACAAACACAGCGCCGCCGTATGCATCTGGTGCGTGTTTACTCTTTGGTAGAGGAGGTATGACGTCACTGACAGGCGACCAAATGAAACGGTCCGTTACTTTGATTAAATTACAGATTTCTCTGAGTTTGAAAACTGTTGGAAACATTTGGGATAATGTAAGTACACAACTCAACAACATATATAACATAGGTCTAGTTGTTTTTACACATTTTAAGTCTATTCTCTGTGAACCCAACTGTGGGTTAACATCTGCATCACAATACCTACATAACACAACACATGTCAACAGCTGCAGTGAACTCTAACAGCTTCAAAGTAGGTCAAGTTCAGACTCGGCAGGTTCAACTCGGGAGTCCAAACTCTGGAGGACGAGTCCCAGTCAAACCATCATCTGCACTTCAACCAGCAGCTCAAACTCAACTCAAAGCTCCACTAACAGACTTTCTCTCAAGAAAAAATAACCTTATTAACAGAGAGATGCAGCTAATTATGTTCTATAAATATCCAAACTGTAGCTTAATAAAATAAAACAGACTGATCTGTTCATTTTAATTCATTTATATGTAGAGATATTGATGTAAATGTGATGATATCTATGAGTTCCACTGAAACAGTAACTGCAGTCCCAGCGTTACTCTGGGACTGAAACCTTTAACAGGCCTTCAGTGAGTTAATAAAGAAAAACACTTTACAGCAGCTTAAAAACTGCCAAAACTCTGATTTTTATTTATACATCTAAGTTTTTTGGGGGGAAGAAGAAGAGAGCAGACAGGAGACACGTTTACAGATCTGTCCTTCAGCAGCAGACGTCTCGTCTCCTTCACGGCGTCCTGCTCGCTCGCCGCGTCTCTCTCTGTGTGAGTTTTTTTATTTGTTGTGTTTTTTGTCGTCCTGCTGCCTGCAGCGCTGACAGCGGAGGCAGAGCTCCAGGGCTTAAAAGCTTGACAGCACACTCTGAATGTTAATCAGCAGTTCTGCACCGATGAGACGGGGATCGAACCGCCGCCGCCGATGCCGATGATGCGTGCCGTTCGGGACGGGCGTCGCCCACCCCGAACACGATAAGAAGCTGAGAATAAAAGCAGCGGCGGATCAGCCCGAGGAGCCGAGTCCTCCGCTGACTGAATGAGAGCAGGTTGATGGACACGCTGTTTGTTTCTACTGTACGACGCTCAGGGAGGATAAATGTGCTCAAAACTGACAGAAATAAACTCGTTTTACTGGGAGGAAAATATATAATAATACATGCACAAGTGGTTGAAAGTCTTCTTCTGTCCTATTTAAGGACTTTGGGTAATAATTTTATCATGTGCAAACTATTCTTATACATCATAAAATCTTAATGACAGATGTGTAGAGACAGAAATCCTGTTTGTCACTTTATGAGCATATTATTATGCTTTTATTAGACGCCGCCGGCGGAATGATGACAGGAAACGAGGACGAGAGAAAGAAGGATGGTTAGCACAGCGACGACTCATATTCACTTTATTTAATTACAACATTTATTTATAAGGACACAACACACATTAATCAGCATTTCTGTAAATGTGTCAGCGTTAACCAGCTGCAGTCCTGCAGAGAGACGCTCTGAAACCAGTAAAAACTACAAACAGAAGACAAACAGCAACAACATCCACCGTCCAAAACATCAAGACAACATCCAGAAAACACTGCAGTCATCTGTCCACACATGAAGAGACAAGATAAAATGTAAGATTTAGTGGCATCTAGCAGAGACCAACTGAATACTTTATACTTTCTACTCCTCCTGACAGCTTTAATTACGCTTCAGATTAAAGTTTTACATGAAATATAATGAAACTGCTTCTTTAAAGATTAAACTAGATGTTGTTTACAGTTGTTAACAACCAAAGAGACATTTTCCCTCTAAACTTCTCACATGGTTTCAAGTAGTTTGAGGCCCAAAGAGGTAAAATTCTCCAATATTTCAAAAAAAAGCAAAAATTAAAGATTAAAGTTGTGAAAATGAATCCAGATTTATGAATCAAAACTTTGTTTCTACCTGATGGATCATCTCAGATTATCTGCAGCTGCTGCAGCAGTAAGACGCTGCTAAAGCACCGACTCATCAGGATTAATAATTTACTTTGTTACATTTATTTAACATGTCAATCACAGCCTGATTTTCTGCTAAGCAAGTACTTTTACTTTAGTACTTTATGTAAATTTAGCTAATAATACTTATATACTTTTACTGAAGTAGGATTTAGATGCAGGACGTTTATGTGTAACCGAATATTTTTACATTGATACTTTTACTTAAGTAAAGGATGTGAATACTTCCTCCACCACTGCATACTGGTCTGCACCATAGACTATAAAAACATGGACGTAGTTACCGTGACGTCACTTGTTGGTTTCTGAAGAGCGGTTTTGAAGCTCAAAGTGAGCCGCTCCGGCCGTCGCCATCTTAGCAGTGCGTGACGCTGCCTAACTCCCAGCCAATCAAAAATGGGCAAAGAGGCGGGGCCTAACGGCTGAAACAAGCCACCTAGCGGCTGGCGGACCTGTCACTCAAAGCAGCCATGTCCTTCATTATGCAGAACTTTACGGTTTAATAAAATTTAAACGGGTGAGTTATAAACCCCCCCCCCCCCCCGTACAGTTGTCATGAAAGAGGAAATTAACTACAGAGACCAAAACCGTTGTTTGTACCAGACTGTAAACATGTTTATTTCTGCTGTAAAGTTGGACATTTTAACATGGGGGTCTATGATTGACTCGCTTTTGGAGCCTCAAGTGGTCGATCAAGGAACTGCAGTTTTTGGCTTCATTTTACAGCCCCAGAGGTTGCCGCTTGGTCTGAGAGACCACAGTGGAAGCTTGTAGCAGTCACCCATTAGTGGGACTTGCTATCATTTCTCTGTCTCCCCGTTCTGAATTCAGATAGTTGCATGTCTGGGTTGATTGGAGGGTTTATGCAGATCACCTGTGTGCAGAGTGGGAGGACCGGCTGCCAGCTGGTGACTGAGAGCAGCTGGGTTCATTCCCCTCTCGACCAATCGGGATGTAATGACGCCCTTTTTCTGAGGTTTAAGAGAGGAGAGAAACTGCACGCCGTGGTCACTCTGTTCCTTCCTCCACTGGCTGCAGATCTCATTTAAAAAGATTGTCAGACAGAAACTCTGGTCTGTTCAGACCCTTTGGTGTCTTCTTTCTGGTGTTAGGGACCTTAACACCACATAACCCAAGTGTCCTGCATTGGTTTTTTAGTGCCCCACGATAGCCTGAACACCTGCAGGCTTTATTTTTTATACACATTAAAGAGGCATTTGTTTCTCCTTATCAAAGAGGTATTATTTCATAGAGGGGACGTGTCCCATTGTGCAACACCGTAGGGGTTTTACTCCAAAGCAAGTTCAACATATCCAGACTTTCTTTGTGTGTTCTGGCTCTACAAACCCTGAATTCCCGATCAGAGATAAGTGGTTTCATGACGGTGGTTATGAACTTTCTTTGTTAACTCAGGCTTTCTGCTTCAGGCTCTGTGTGCGTCCCCATAAAAGGGGGCGTTTGGCGTCATTTGACTCTTTTCCAGCACAAAATGGACCAATCATGAGCCGCCTGCTTCAGTCAGGAGGAACAGATCATTATAACGGAGAGATATGAAGAATATAAACACATTATCACAGCAAAAAGCAGCACGGTTGCTGCAAATAAGGCGAGAGAGGAACGCTGGCAGAAAACTGCTGATGTAAATTCAAAATTTATCGCCGATTTAAGCCGAAACTCGGAACATAACCTGCTGCAGACCAGGTTAAGTTTGCAGTATAAGTTACCATGGTGATGTAGCAGGTTAACAGATAGTTACCATGGTGATGTAGCAGGTTAACAGAGAGTTACCATGGTGATGTAGCAGGTTAAAAGAGAGTTACCATGGTGATGTAGCAGGTTAACAGATAGTTACCATGGTGATGTAGCAGGTTAAAAGAGAGTTACCATGGTGATGTAGCAGGTTAAAAGAGAGTTGCCATGGTGATGTAGCAGGTTAAAAGAGAGTTACCATGGTGATGTAGCAGGTTAACAGATAGTTACCATGGTGATGTAGCAGGTTAAAAGAGAGTTACCATGGTGATGTAGCAGGTTAACAGATAGTTACCATGGTGATGTAGCAGGTTAAAAGAGAGTTACCATGGTGATGTAGCAGGTTAACAGATAGTTACCATGGTGATGTAGCAGGTTAACACAGACACCTTCGTGACATGGAACGCCCTGCAGGCTCGACACACCTCGCTAACCCACTAATCTCGCTTCGTAGTTCACCCTCTTGTGAGGTTTCTCTAAGTGAATATTATTTGTTTTTTTAATTTCTTCATGCAGCTGGTTTTCCGACTTCTTACAGAACATCTGTGTTCAAGGGGAATCAGTGCCGCCACAAGCTTGTGTGTGTTTTCACTCTTGACCGTTTTAATTGTACATCAGAACTGAGTGTCTGCAGTCTTGTGTTTTGTGAAATCAAGTATCTGAAGGCAGTTTGAGCTAAAATGCTTCCATCAGAGTCAAAACTAAAGACGTCAGTCAGAAACAGACAGACGGAGTTAAGACCTCCAACATGGCTGCCTGAGGGCGACTTCATCACTGGAACGATCTCTGCTGAAGTGTCACATTCTCCGGTGCGGTTTTGGCATTTCTCCCTCCGAACAGACGGAGGAACGTTATCAGGAAAAAGCAGCGTGTCAAAAATACAAACTGACTATCAACTGAGCGTCAGACAGACTTTCACAGCCTGATTACAAAGAGAAACTTCTGACTGAATAATCTTTGTACTGTCAACACTGACACCGGATATGTAAGTAGGCGTAGTAAGCCGGCCTGTCAAACTGTCCAAAGTGTCTTCAGTTAAACAAAGATAACTTCAGCATCTGTCCCGCAGCAAAGATAGTTTTGTAGAAAATGATGACAGCTCAGAGTGAAGAGTTTTGTTTTGTTAATTTACTTTTTAACACTCCGGGTTTGAAGAAACAGTCAGACGTCACGTTGAGATATTTCAGTCTGACAGCTGAGATCTAAAACGTTAAAACTCAGCGTCAGGGTTTGTAGTCAGAGACAGAGAGAGTGAAGGCGTCTTTCTAGAGCCGCCATTTTGAAACAGATGTTCAACTTATTATACATGAAGAAGAATCCATCAGAGGAGAAGAAGAAATACTCAGATCCTTTACTGAAGTAAAAGAAATCTCTATAAGATCAGCACGACATCTTAAACCTGGATGAGGTGGAAACGTTGACGTATCAATAAAAGCAAAATGGAAAAAAAGATTTAGTGAATAAATGATGTCATACAGGAAACATGAAGGGCTGCAGTCAACCAAAGAAAATCTTGGTCGACTAAAATCTGACATAATCTTCAACTAATCGATTAGTCGCGGGGGGGGGGGGGGGGGTGTAACGGGACAGAGTGCACACATTTCTCTGTTTAGCATCTTCAGGCTAGGCTAACCCATTGTTGCTAACTTTGGAGCTAACCCCCTTCACTTTTCCAGCAGTTGGGAAAACAACAGACGTGACTTTTTTAGCATTTATTAACTGACACACTGTAGTCTGTACTGTACATTTACTGCCAGACTGACAACTCACTACTAACCTTTTCCTCTGCTCCGCTCGCATCCACCGTCACTTCTCTGCTCCTCGCTCTTTCCCGCTCGCTACGCAAACGTACTCCTTAACGGAGCCGTGCGACCAGTGGTTTCCCAGGCAACGACAGAGGTTGACTCACGTACCGGAACAGCGCTGCACAGAGACTCCTAAACGCTGTCGAATGAATATCCATTCATTTCGGATATCAAATATTAAAAATTTTTTTTTTTTTTGGCCTGGTGGGGGTTCTCGTTGTGTCGTCATGGAGAAACACAGATTCAGTAAACGTCCAGTAAACGTTGAGTACAGTTAGACCCAGCAGGCTCCATCGGGTTGGAAACCGTTGTTATTTTGAATACACCCCCGTTGTTTTCACAGGTAGTTTGTTAGTCTGTCCCTCCCGCCGCAGGAAATAATGGATTAATCCTGGAAAGCTGTTGATGTAGCACTTCTCTCCTTATGAAAATAACACGGAGATTATTCAACCAATGAGAATTTAGTCGAGAGCATATCAACCAATCAACCAGTCGACCAGCAGACTTACAGCTCTAGAAACATGTGACTTTAAACGTCCCTGAAGCTTCGGCCTCACTGGAGAGAACAAACATGGCGGCAGACGTTTTTTTCACTGTGGGCGGCGTCCAGTACGTGTCTGTTATCAAAACGCCTCCAACAGCAGGAAGCTGTGATGTCATCATGCTCTCCATCACCAGGATGTGATGTCACGTCGCCTTCGCTTCTGACTGTCGCTCTGTTCATTACGTCTTCTTCTTTTTCTGCTTTTTTTAGGAGAACTATTAATTAATATTCACTAAACAGTCGTGGATGGAAACAAACAAATCAGTTTTCTGAAATTTGGTTTAATATTTGCGCTGCATGTGGATATAAAGCTGACCAATGAGAAACATGAATGAGACTTTTACTGCAGATATATCAGAGCTCTCCCTCCTGTGATTATGACTGGTATGTTTAAATGAACAGTATTTACATTATAGTAACTCTCATACATGTGAATCCTGATAAACGTGTTGGAAGAACTTGAAACGTAAACGTCCTGCAGCCAGTTTGTGTCTCGCTGCTGCAGCTCCACCAGGCAGGAAGAGGCTAAATAATGAAACGTGATTGGCTGTCAACACCTGGTCATCACACCCCCCCCCCGGGGGACAGGGGGACAGACGCACAGGAAGAGGCTTACACTTACTGTCCAAACTACAACAACACATTTAAATAATTAGGGCCTGAGCCCAAAGGGCGAAGACCCTATTGTTTTTCGTGTGTTTGTTTCTTTATTATTATTCTTTATTAATACGCCACTTCAATCCTTAATTTGACCCCCTAAACATGCTCAAAAACTCACCAAATTTGGCACGCACATCAGGTCTGGTTTATCCTGAATTTAGAGGAAATATCTCCAAGCTCATTGGCTCCTGCTGAAAACACACATATTTACAAAACAGCTCACAGATATGTTTTATTTTGTTTGCACAAAAAAATAATAATTATGTGCACAACAGCATTTACTTATTAAAAAAACATATTTTTACCAACATAGAATCAGAACCAGGCTTATAACCAAGTAGACAAACAACACAATAAAAAAAATTAAATTAAATAAAAAGCAATATTTGAGCACTAATGAACTCATGTCCAACAGCTGCAGGATATAAACGAGTCATATTCAGACTCCTGAAAACATGGAGCTCGTTATGTTTATGAAGGAGATGTGGACAGATAACGTCCACTGTCAATATACGGACATAACTTGTATTATTTCTGATAGATTTCTCTTTTTTTAATATATATATTTTATTGCGTTTAGTCTCTGAATATATGCTGGCAAAGCTACATTTTATACTGTAGTGTTAATTATTAGTGTCAGTTTTGTTTGTGTCATTTATTGTGTCATCTGTGTAGATGAAGAGTTTAAAGAAATGTCTCATAACTTTCCTGCTGTGACAAAATGTTTGACACAAATATCAATAAAAACAAAGATTAAAATAAACTTTATTTATACAGCACTTTTCAAAACAGTTACAAAGTGATTTACAAGGTTAAAACATTTCTGTATATAATAAATAAATAAAAACAACAGTGTGTGTATATAGTAGTAGTAGTATATGCAAACATTTATTCAGTTTAATGTAATCTAATAAAGGGACATTTTAGTTCATATAATTAATGTTTTCATTCTGGCAAAATCAGATCCTGAAAGTTTAAAATAAGGACGATGAGGAAAGATGAGGAAGAGGAAAGTCTGCGGGATTGTCGTAGTGCTGCTGAGCCGGGCAGCATTTACAGGATTAACTGTACGATAATAAAAATAGAAAAAGGATCTGTGCACGCTGAGAGTTTAATCCCTGAGTAAACACAGGTTAAAATATCTCTACATATGTACAGCTGATGTGTGACAACGGCTGTTGTTTTTTCCTCCGTTCTTCTTCTTCCTCTTCTTCTTCTTCTTCTTCTTCTGCTGCTGCTGCTGCTGCTCGTTTTCCTCTACGAGGTTTCAACTCTGCTGCAGAATCTCATTAAAGTGAGCCTCGGGGTAAACGGTTTTAAATCCGCTTTCAAACAGGAAACATGCGTGCGTGTGTGTTTTCTACACTCATGTACAATTTAATTTGTGAGGATTGTTTTGTTTTTTTTCTGCTGGATGAGCCGGAGGTGGATTTGTTTGCGCTGCTGCTGCTCTGACTCTGTGCAGCACCGACTGTCATTTCTACTGTAAATCAACAGCTGTACAGTGTTTTCTTATGTTCCTCCTTTTAAATTCATATTTTTATGTGTTTTTTTTAAGGTTGCACTGTGTTTATTTTCTGGACTGTTTGCTGCCCTTAAACAGCCGCTGAGAGGCTGCTGCTACTTCTTCCAGTAATACATGCTGTTCCAGGATTGTCCACAAATATGTAAACACACAATAATTAGGCACATTCAGAAACTGTTTACCTCTGACACACATCAGCAACACCTGCAGCTGATCCACCTCACCCACAATTACCCAAAACAAGGAGGCGCCGCCTGGTGGTCGGAGGTGTAAACGTAAATAAGACAAATATATACAACTGAAAATGGCTCCAAATGGCTCCCATGATGCCTTTTTTAAAATATTTTATCTAAAGCATTTTGAATGGTCTTGGTGTTGAAAGCTGCTATACTAGAGCTACAACTAATGATTATTTTCATTATTGATTAATCTGAAGATTGTTTTCTCAATTATTTTATTAGTAGTTTGGTCCATAACTGTTAAAGATGGTGTCTTCACAACTAAAAGATATTCAGTTTATTGTCATAGAAACTAAAGAAAATAAAGAATTCACATTTGAGAGGCTGGAACAAGAGAATTTTGATATTTTTTCCTAAACTGTGACTTAAAGCGATAAAAACGATCAAAATAGTTGGCAACTAATCAATTTATCAATTAATTGGTGCAGTTTTATGCAATATAAATAAACTAACCTTGCCTTACAGCTCAGGAGGTCCAATTTAATGAAAAGTAACGCTAATCTAAGATGTTAGCATGCTGACGTTAGCATGCTGACGTTAGCATGCTGACGTTAGCATTTAGCTCAAATCACTGCTGAGCCTCTAGCACGGCTGTGGACTCCTCGTCTGGTTATTTTCATATTTCATTTGAGTACATTTGTAATTTAATTAGAAGATTATTATTATTTCAATTTATTTAATAAGTCTGTTTTTATTTCATCATGGCATTATTTCTATATGACACTAATAATTTATTACTTTTCATGACAGTAAAGTGACTGTGTAGCTTAAAAAATGAGGTCAGTTTTTGTGTATTTGTGGTATTTATTTTGTACAGAAGCTAGTCTGTTGATTCAGACTCACTTCTGCTTTGTTGTCGAGCTAACGGGCTAAAAGGCATGTGATTGGCTGAGGAGTGAGGGGGCGGGGATTGGCAACTTAACTGTCATAATTTTTGAAAAGATAATTTTGAAATAAAAAATTCTATAATGAAACAAAATGAACTCCAGTAAGATTCAGTCATAATGAAAATAAAAAGAACATGTCACAATAATGATTTGTTGATGTATTACCTTCTGATCTGACCTCTCACAGGTTTCTACATGTACATCGAGACGTCGAGGCCGAGGCTGGAGGGAGACAAAGCCCGGCTGCTGTCGCCCACCTTCAACATGGGCTCCAAGAGCTCCTCCTCCTCCTCCGGCAGCGTCTCCACCAACCCCACCTACTGCTTCGCCTTCTACTACCACATGTACGGGAAACACATAGGTGAGACTGCAGCACGGTGACGTCTGTCTGAGGGTCCAGCTGTGATTGGTTGGTGTTAATAAAATACCTGATACCTGTTGTTGTTTTTGTCCTGCAGGAGCTCTTAACGTGTTCCTGCGTCAGAAAGGTCAGACGGTGACGGACACCTCAGTCTGGAGTCTGGCTGGTAACCAAGGAGACCGCTGGCGGCAAGCCAAGGTCAACATCCACCCCAACACAGCCTTCCAGGTACAGACCACACCCACTTTACTACAGGTACAGACCACACCCACTTTACTACAGGTACAGACCACACCCACTTTACTACAGGTACAGACCACACCCACTTTACTACAGGTACAGGCTACACCCACTTTACTACATGTAAGACCACACCCACTTTACTACATGTAAGACCACACCCACTTTACTACATGTAAGACCACACCCACTTTACTACAGGTACAGACCACACCCACTTTACTACAGGTACAGGCTACACCCACTTTACTACATGTAAGACCACACCCACTTTACTACATGTAAGACCACACCCACTTTACCACAGGTACAGGCTACACCCACTTTACTACAGGTACAGGTCACACCCTCTTTACTACAGGTACAGGTCACACCCACTTTACTACAGGTACAGGTCACACCCACTTTACTACATGTAAGACCACACCCACTTTACCACAGGTACAGACCACACCCACTTTACTACAGGTACAGGTCACACCCACTTTACTACAGGTACAGGCTACACCCTCTTTACTACAGGTACAGACCACACCCACTTTACTACATGTAAGACCACACCCACTTTACTACAGGTACAGGCTACACCCACTTTACTACATGTAAGACCACACCCACTTTACTACAGGTACAGACCACACCCACTTTACCACAGGCTCAGACCACACCCACTTTACCACAGGTACAGACCACACCCACTTTACCACAGGCACAGACCACACCCACTTTACCACAGGTACAGACCACAGGTAGGCAGTTAGTTTATGATAGTACAGTAAGGAAAAACATAATATCAGACTGTTATTTGAGTGTTTAGATTGTACATCCAGGTATGTGTGATTTTTTATAGAGGTTAGATGTATTTTCAAACAAACATGTTTCACTTTTACAAGAGAAAATTATTTGAGGACGAGGATTAACTGACAAGTTTGACAAAGATATCTCAGGAAAACTTTCCCAACTCTAGTAAAAATGAGGTCAGAGCTGATAACGTTAGCCTCAACTAACGTTAGCCTCAACTAACATTAGCCTCAACTAATGTTAGCCTCAACTAACGTTAGCCTCAACTAATGTTAGCCTCAACTAACGTTAGCCTCAACTAACGTTAGCAAGTATCATCCAAGAAAGGCTCTCACACAGGGGATGTGTTTGTCATGAACATTTTCTAATTTCACCTGTTACCCCACAACATAATGTAGTTAGCCAGCGATATGCTAACTCTTGGTTCTTCTTCTCCTGATGCCACCTGCTGAGTCTGTATCTTTCAGTCTGTCCTTTAGCTCTGAACATCAACTCCGCTGTTAATATCAGAAAATGGTTTTAATGAATCCTGAGATGGAAAGTTTGCCTCCCCTTCAGCTTTCTGTGTCTCTTAGTTTTCTGTTTCTTCCTGCTTGTGTTAGATGGTGATGGAAGGAGTCCGAGGCGCTGGTATCGAGGGAGATATCGCCATCGATGATGTCACCATTGAGGAGGGGGAATGTAAAGACCCTCCACCCAACAGTGAGTCCACTCACACTGTGATAATACACCTGCTGAATGAAATGCAGACCACAGACATGCTGTGACAGCTCTTTTAATAGTGTTAAACTTTCTTAAAATTATGAACCTACACTATAAAAAATAAATCCTTAATTTAACCCTGAAAACAAACCTAATACCTTAAAAAAACTCGCACAAATTCTTATAATCAGTGTGTTTGGGGAACAGATGTCTTTTAATTTGTCCATTAATGTGAGAAGGCAACTGAACATCTTCTTTTCTGATCTAAGAGATAAATAAATCAGCCTTAATTTACACATTCATTTCAATGTGATTTAATCATCAATGTAAGGTGTTATAAAAGTTGGGATTTTGGTTCACTTAAAGGCTGAATGAACTTCTTACTGCTACACTGATGCAGTCAAAAGAGGGACTTTGGCACTAAAAAGACTGTAATGTTGAAAGATATCTACTTAATTTGACTCATTTGGATGCTGAAGCTTCATATTAGCTTCAGATAAACTTTTAAATACATTTTTTGCACAGAAGGAGGACTGTGGATTTTGTCCTCCATCACTTCCATTGTAAGGTCATTATGAAGGGATCTTCTAATGGTCAGTATGAACAGGAGGAATGATTACAGCAAGAAAAACAGCTTTCATGTTCATTTAGGCTCCTGACTGTTGGTTTAAAATCAACTTGAAAAACTGTGAACTCTTCCTTTAAGTTGGCCTATTTCTAAAAGTTCTATCACCTCTTTTCCAAACTTAAAGATCAGACGGCACTAAACTAAAATGTAAGGGTAACGGTGACGATTCAGCATTTTGTCCAAAACCTTTAAGGCTTGTTTGAATATGATCTCAAAAGGCTTGTGTAGCAGAATTTAGTTTTTTTTTTTATTAATTCTTTCTTTTGTAATCATCTTGTGACCCGTTTGATTCATCTCACGACCCCTTGTGGGACCCCAAACCTCAGGTTGGAAGCACAGTTTTAGATCACATGAGTGTCTCCGTGTGCTGTCTGACTTTATGAAACAGAAGATGTCATTTAAAATTAATGGACGCTGTGACATCACCCCACTACAGGAAATAAAACATTGTTGTTTTTAAATCTTTAATTAGAAATAAACATCAGCAGTAATTTCTCTTGACTCATTAAACTCTCTCTCTCTCTCTCTCTCTCTCTCTCTCTTTCTCTCTCTCTCTCTGTCCCACACAGATCTAAGGTCACTCGCCCCGCCCTCATTGCCCCATATATGGCAGCTGTGCGTCACTCTGAGTCTGGCTGTGATTGGCCGGCAGAGGTGACCCCCATTCTCTACGGGATGCCAACACCTTTGAGTCTTCACCCCCCCCCCCCCCCCTCTTCCCCCGGCCTCCCCTCACCCCCCTCCACATTTACACCCCCCCCCCCCCCCCCACTTCCCCCAACTACCAAAGATACGGTCAGAGCTACAGAGAGACTTCCTTCCAAGATGGCTGACACAAAAGGTCAAAAGATCACATGATGGTGTTGCAGGAAACTATTTATAGAAGGATTAAAGGAGCAGTCCGACATTAAAGTAGATGGATATCAGATTCATCCCGTCCAGCACAGAGAGAGATCCAGCTTGTGGTTAGCGTAGCTTAGCACAAAGACTGGAAGCGGGGGGAAACTGCTAGCCTAGCTCTATTAAAAGAGAAAAAAAACATCTTGTCGGCTAAAATGATAGTCAGCGGTCCAGGGAGAAGCTCCCTACGAGGGGGCAGTAGTTTTATTAGTTTGTCCAGTTGCACTAGAGGAGGAAGAAAACGGTGAATAAGAACAAATAACAAAGAACTGTCTTTTGAAAAAGTAGTAAATTTCTTCACAGTGAAGAGAAAAATCACAATTTGTCCAGAACGTTCAGACAAGTTTGGATTTTAATCATGAAAAATGTTTACAAATATTAAAACAAACTAAACCCCATGTAGCGCTGACAGACAGACAGACGGACACTTTATTAATCCCAAAGGGAAATTAAAATGCACAGCAGCCACTTGACATAAATCAGAACACAAAAACAAAGAAATTAATGCAACTAACACACAATAACTAGAAGAAGAAAATAAATAGAACAGAAAGAATAGAATGGTAACAGTATATATGATTATCAGAATATGAATCAGAAATACAACAGATGTGATGGATAATGTAGAAGTGCAGGTGAGCAGGATGTCTTCACTGTGAGAGGAAATATCAATATCACTTGTTTTTAGGCACATTTTCAATTTCCACCTAAAAAAAAATATGAGTGGAAACACTTGAAATTTGGGGAAAAAGTAAAATTGCTAAAAAAGTTTTTGGTGTAAAAGTAGTTGAAGATAAAAGCAAATGTGAACAGTGATGATGACGTCACTGAAGAGCTCTGCAAACTACTGGAGGTATTGATAAGAAATCAATCAATCAATCAAAAACAGTTTAAACTGTAAACAAAAGCATGTTGTTTGACTGTAAATCACTTTAGATACAGCTCAGTATCAGCGTGCATCCGTTCATATTTAGATAATTCATGTGTTCGGTCTCTGAAAACAACAATAATCATGATAAACTGGTTGTATTGATCAGAATCAGAGTGTTTCAGTTTACTGGCTCATCTCTAGTGACGGTGTCGTTGACCTTTTGGTTTCAGCTCAGCGCCACAAAGCACAGAAAACAGAGGAAATAACAGCTGGAATGTCAACTTTCCTGACCCCCCTCCCCCCCACCTCCCACCCCTTCCATCTCCACCCATACACCCCCCCCCCCCTCCACAGATCAACAGTACTGTACTGCGAGCTGGACAGACAAACAGCAGTCTCTTTATTTTTGGGAGGGGCGGGGTAACTTTTTACAGCGGGCGGACCAACAGGGCGGTATTTTTAAAAAAACAAACAAACTTTTAGGTTTTATTTTGACGTCTGTTTGTCTGTCTGTCTGCGGCGGACCGAGGAGGAGAATTCGCCCTCTGCCATGACATCAAGTGCCTTCAGACTCACAGAGGGGAAAGATCGCCGGGGCCCGAGGACCGCCATCGTCATGGAAACAAAACAAATAAAAACAAATGAGTTGGATATCTTTCTGTCTTAATGACTGAGGAGAAAATAACAGATAAACAAAAATATCTCCTGGTCTGAATATGCAGAGAATCAGTTTCATACTAATTTTTTTTTTTTTTTTTTGGAGATGAAAATGTTTATGATGACAAGAGGATTCTGGGAAAAAGGAAGCCATGTTGGATGGGGTGTTAAGAGGACGCAGCAATGAAAAAGCCACAGACAGAAAACAGACTCTTGATACAGACAGGAAGTTCTCTGATTTACTTTACAACTAAAAGAACAAAAATGCAATCGTAATCCGAGGACGTGTGACCGGACATATTTCTCAGCCCTGAGCCAATGGGATTCGAGCATTTGGTCTCAGAACTATTTTAGTATTTCCAAATAGGAGTTTTCAGACGGCGGCGGAGACTTTGACGCTACCTGAGACCATCAGTTACCTTAAACTACAAAACAGCTGGAGCTTTTGGAAAAAGGAGGAAGAAAAATGTATTGTAAAATCAAATCTTATATTGTTCCTATGATATTATAAAGACGGGAATCTTTACACGTTCCAACTCTTCTCATCTCTTAAGTTTTGTTGGTTTTAACGAGGGTGGGATTTTTAGTTCAGGTTTCTTTTATTTCTTTTATGGTTTTTTTTTTTTCAAGATTTGTGGGAAAAACTCAAATAGAAACATTTGACAAATAAAAAATCTGGAAGCTAATTTCTTTTTAATTTTAGAGAGTTGATGGTTTGAGTATCAAAGCAAACAGATTTGATACGCGTTCTGCTGATAAAACATTTCTATTAAAACAAAACTCCACAGAGAGGAATTATTTAAAAAAAGCACAAAAAGACAAAAATGCATTTAGTTGAACAGAGTCAACACATGAACAACACATCTGTACACACCTGTATGGAAACACATTCAGGACAAATTTACAGATCATTCACCTCCACATCATATGTTGTATGGAAACCCATTTCTGTCAAGAACAGAAACAAACATGATGGCGCCAATAACAAAACCCATGTTAATTCAAAATTGTGAGATACTGAGTCAAAGTTATGATTTTTTTTTATTTTTATGACATAATAATTTAAAAAGGCAGAATTTAATTGAATTGCTTGACTTTTTATATTTATGAGTCAGTATCTTAATTTTAACACAAGTTAAAGTTTTGATTTTTTTTTTTTAATTTCGACTCAAAAGATAAAAATTTGATTCAATTTTAAGTTAAAAAGTTAGAAAGAGACTTAATTTTTCATAATTATGAGTTAGTATCCTAATGTTCACGTGGTTAAAGTTAAGATTTTTTACAATTTTGATTTAAAAAAGTTTTGTTTTTGGTTTTTTTTTAAAAAGATGGACTATCTTAATGACTATCTATAATTCTGACGTATAAAGATTTTGACTTAATTTTTCATAATCTAAATATTTACTTAGTTAAAGTTTAAATTTCTTTTAAATTTTGACTCAAAAAGTAAAAAAAAAAAAAAATACTATCAGAATTTTGATCTAAAAAGTTAACATTTTTTCATAATTATGGGTTAGTACCTTAAAGTTGACTTAAAACATTAAAGTTAAAAAAAAAAAATTTGACTCAAAAAGTAAAACTTCTGACTAAGTATCTCATAATTTTGATTTACAAATTCATAATTAGGACTTTAAAAGTCAAGTCACTTCTAACATTTCATAAATGTTTTTTCTTTCTCTTGGCAGAAATAAACTTCTATATCTCAGCTCATACACATGCTGTCACAGAAAACCCACGTAACTGCCATTTTTGATTCACGTGGTTTTGTGAGAAAACAATAATTTTACCTTTTTGAAATACATTAAAAGACACAGTGAAACAGCAGTTAGAGCGTCTCGAATATGGGAGTTGGGTATCATTTGAGGATCGTTCAGGGATTTGATTTGATTAACTGAGAGCGAGCTTGATGTCGTTAGCAAAGAGTTTCTGGAGAACCACGTTGATTTGGAGTTAACAGAGTCGAGGATATGAAACTTGTATGAAAAATGTATTTTTTTTTTTCACTGTGTCTTTAAAGATGTTTTTCCTGAGGAGATACATTAGGGATACATGATTTTTAACTGTATATCAGCTGCATAACATTTCTTTAAAAAAAAAAACAACAAAAAACTAATTTTCATCTCCGCTACTGTTACTCACACTGTTATTAAACTTTGATCAGCAGTCATTCAGCAGCAGGGGGTCCATTAGATAACTTATTCCCTCAGATAAATATCATTTCTTTTTAATGTTTTGTTGATTTTTTTTTTTCCTCCCTCTGGCGACACTTATCATCTCTCAGCGTGTTTTTCCACTGCAGCTCGCTGTGTTGATAATCAGATTTTTATTCAAGCTCCTCTGGGTATCAGTTTATCCTCCACTGCATCGTTATCACATTAACTCTGAAGTCACTGGAGACGATTGGAGGCCTCTGATGAACACCAGCCGGCTTATTTATACATTTATTTTTTGCAAATGTTTTGGAAAGTGTCCAAATTCAAGCAGTGTGCATTAGCGATTACAGTCTAGTCACAGAAATAAGCTGTTTTAATCAAAAATAAGTAATACTTAAATTTAGGATTCTTATCTCCCTCTGATAGAAAAATCTTCCTTCGTAACACTTTGAAGAGAAATTGTATGGAAGACCATTACAGCCTGGGAAAAAAATTTAAAAATTGATGAATACATTGTAATGATAAAAATAAAAAAATCTATAAATAAGTCAAAATTATGAGATACAAAGTCAAACTATTGACTTAATTGGTTGAAATTAGATCAGAATTATAAGATAATACAGTAAAATTAAAATGTGAAATTAAAATCACTAAGATTTCAGCTTTTATTATAAAGGTCTATCTATATTCTAAGGCACTAATTTATCTTAGAATATGAAAAGTAAAACCCAGGAACATGTCGAAAAACAAACTTTCAATGTGTAGAGTTGCGAAGTGTGACGGGTGTTTTTCCTCGTTCTCTATTTCCAATTAAAATATTTCTTTAATTGATCGCCTCGATGTTACTGAACATAGAAACTTAGGATTCTCCTGGATAATGTAACGATCCTAAAGGTTTATATTCTGACATCAGTTTACATTATTTATACTTCATTCCTGATAAATTACATTTTGTCTGCGATTTTTTGACAGATGGCTAAAATTAATACAATACCCATGAGCCTCGGCTGCTGTTGCCATGGAGAAGAAGCCAGTCAGAGGAGCGAATCAGAGTGTAACACTTTGTCGCCTAAGTTGTAAACAAAAAAAAATCAGTTTTCTCATTATTGTAATCTTTAGCTTCTGCTCGCCGTTAGTGGCACATGTGACCCAATTTTAAGCTTGGTGATTGGCTGTTTCTTGCTGAAATGCACCTTGGGAGTTGTAGTTAACCCTCTGGAACGGAGCGTAGCGTCAATGCTACACTAGACCATTGCTGTGTCTCAAATCGCATACTTCTGTACTTACACTTAACATTTTGAGTGCATAAGTGCGTTCACACTGTGAAGTATAGAAAAATGCAGTGCACTTAGCACTTAGCACCATTATACTGTTGTCGGATATAAGCCATCAGTATGTTTTTTGGGTTAATTTAGCAGTCTGTAATGATTTGGTAGCAAGAACGATAACACGGATGCTAACGCTAGCTAATGCTAATTTCCGGTAAGTGCACAACGGCTGGGTTTGATTTGAGACAACACTACCCTGTCAAAATTCACGCCAGTAATATATAGTGTACACAGTGTACTACATGAAAGTGTACTAACAGTATGTGATTTGAGACACAGCTCATGTTCTACAAAACATTAAATAACTTTGGAACCATTTATGATACTGACAAGCTTTTTTTTCTGAACCGTGAGATTCGGCTTTCTGAGGCACCTTGAACGTTGCCTTTATGACCATCAGGGCCGATTTACGGTGCGTCACATGATGCAGGAACAGAAGCTTGCTGGGCTTCATTGGCTTCACTCGAGTCACTGTGTGCACTCACTGTGCACTTCCATATATCAACAGATTAGCTTGTCTATTTTCCAATGATATATAACACTTTGATATTTACTCTCAGGTGACCAAAATATAAAGACACCACCAAAATGTATATATTGTCACATTGTTTACTAAAAAAAACACCCAGGACAATTAAGTGGCTGTAACTCACTGAGGAAAAGGTGGATTTGCACCAACTTTTACACGCAGCTCTAAAACACCTAAATACAACTTTTCACGTTGAAAAAACAAAAATTCTCTGGTTGACTATGGAGTTATTCAACAAAACACAAGTTTTTTTTCACCGGGCATTTTTCTTTTTTTGTCAAATATGGTTTGCTTACACAAAACTAATGCATGATGGTGACATTACACTGCACCAGAAAGAAAGAGCAGATTCCCCTGAATTATAGGATGTATATTCACTTGATACTAACTGGAAGAATGAGCTCAGAATTGACAAAAATATAAAACTATGTCCAGGTGCGTCTATGTAGGTTTTAGAGGGTTAACTTCTACCCCAAAATCTTTATGTCCGCAGTCTTTTACTTTCAACTTTTGTGAAAGGACCAGATATTTTTGAACACAGTTATTTATCTGTTGTACTGATGATTGAACCAGGAGAGTTTCATGTTCAAACTGTAGAAGAGAGAACTGAGAGTCTTTGACATCATCTATGGGAAAAATGAACAGGATTGTTACTTTTGGAACCAGGGGTTGCCAGAAATATCTCCTCCCACTTTGCAACTCTATTGAGTCGGTAGCTGGACAGGATGGATCTCTATATCGCATAAATTTCACACTGAGAATTTGGTGAGTATGGTATAATACACTCTATCATAAAGAGGAAGTGAGCTCAGAGACGGCAACAACTACATTTCCCAGAGGCCCTGCTGTTTAACAGCTCTATTTCCAAAAAATAACTTTGGTTGTATTTTTTTATTCAATAATTGTGGCTTGTGTCACATTAAACATATTATTCAAACTGTTTACAGTAAAACTCTTGGAATTGGTCACTAGTTCATCATTTAAAACAGCTGAATCCAAGTAAATTTCATGCTTTGACATTTGATTTGTAAGACCACAGTTCTTCTTTTCTGCAATATTTCAAAGGTTTCTTAGAGACGATCAAACTCATCTGAGTGACGTTCAGCTGGTCAAAGTTTCTCTGCAGTGGAAAAACACATCCTCCATTCATTCCCCTGGGACTCAAATCTCTGTGTTGTTTTATATTTGGATTTTGAGGGGAGGGGCAATAAAATAAAAGTTTTTTTAAAAAAAATCCACCAACACGACTCTGCGGACGTGTGAAGAAAGATATTTTTATAACTGTGATTATTCTCTGCAATAGAAGATAGGTTGGACTGAGTGAAGGTTACACTGCATTCTGGTTATTATTATTATTATTATTATTATTATTATTATTATTATATTAATAAATACACTTCAAACGTAACTTTTTTAAAGGTGTTCTGTCATGGTGTCCTCATTCTGCATCGTGTGTGTGTTTATTTGTATTTACCTTACGGGGACACAAAGCTGTCAGGTGTCTTGTGGGGACTCTCCTCTCAAATGGTTCTCACAAGTTTAAAACTTAAACTTTATGGTACAGACTCGGAGGTTGGTGTTAGGATTAATATAAAGGAATTGAAGTTGTCCTGTGACAAAATAACCCACTCACCAGAAAAAAAAACGTTGGCATTGTACGTCTCTGAAAACCACAGATATGTTGAATTTTCTATGTTTCAATCTCTATGTTTTGAAAGTTGATCGCATTTTAAGCTTTTCACGTGTCAAGCATTAAATTATCAGTTGCAACAACACTGTGGTTAAAGTCTGGTTAGGTTTAGGCACAAAAACCACTTGATTAGGGTTAGAAAAAGATCATGGTTTGGGTTAAAATACCCAGATTTGTTGCCAAAAGAACAACTATAAATGTCTCGCTAAAAATACCCAATTTTGTCGGTTGAAACAAGAAGCGATCATCTCAACTATGTCACTTTCCTTATGATACATATAGTAGAAATGTCAATATGCTACATATTAAATGTATTGAAATGTAGAGATTCGACGTATCCATGGTTTGCAGAAACAAACCATACCAACATTTTATTCTGTCAACTGGACACAAACAAGTGTGTGTGTGTGGATACTTGTATTTGTGACATTGTGGGAACTCTCCTCCAAACGGGTCCCCACATGACTATTAATTAAATTTGACGGTACAGAGTTGGTTAAACATAGTATCCGTCTCCAAGAATAACAATAACATAAAATGAAAGTCGGTTAATACAATGTCCTCACAAAACAACAAAAACGTGTCAAAAGTTTTCAAAGTCAAGACGGAGCCGTGAAACTCAACTTTAGACAAGAAGAAGTACAGAAAGTGCTCAAGAAAAGAGAAGACTGATTTGAATAGAATGATTGACAGCACAAAATGAAACCAACTAATGAGAGTTTGTGAAGGATGAGGAGGAGCTGAATGAGAAACTTTCACAGTCTGGATGGAAATTATAGATTTTACAAGAGCCGACTTCAAACAGACCTGCAGTGGTTTTTATTGAATGATAAAATGACTGACAGCAGAAAATTAAACCTAAATTTGGACACAGAATTCAGCCTGACATACAGAGTGATGGAGACTGAGGTGTGCCCTGCATCTGCAGAGGTTTTCAGGATGTTTTAACTTTTAAGTAAAGACTCTTCTATGATGAATAAAGTTTTATTAGAGATGAACTCTTCATGGTTCTGGTCCAGGACTCTCAGGTTCCTCTGCTCTCGGTGTGCTGCTGCTGTGGATGATTTGTGTTTCTCCATTAAGTTAACACTGGAAATATAATTTATAGTCTTCAGGGGTCTTCTCAGAGTCGAACCATTCATCAACTCTGACACTTGGCTGCCGGTCTAACGAACGTCTCCGCCGGCTTCTCAGACCGCGTCGACCGCCGTGTTTATCGCCAGCCTTTATTTACTGGATCCAGCCCGGCGCCACAGCAGCTAATGGCCCCCATTCATCATCCCTCAATTGATTTTCAATTGCAGTGCTGCAGTGTGTTAAGCAGATCAGAGTCAGGCTGGTCTATTTTCTGGAGTGGATTTAAGTGGGTTTGTTAAAGCCCTGGGGAGTTCAGGAGTTATGTGGTGGTGGGTGGAGACTCTGACTTAAAGAAGAAGTTTACAATTTTCCAGTGTGTTAAACCAACAGTCAGGTGTCCATATGAGCAGTGAAAGAGGTTTTCCTCGCTGTAATCATTCCTCCTGTTCATACTGGATATTAAAAGATCCTTCAAAGGTGCTTTCAATGCATTTAAAAGTCTGTGTGAAGCTTCTATTCAGCTTCAGCAGTCTGAGTTAGTCATATCAAGTGGATATCTGACACATTTACAGTCTTTGTGTTTCCTCGGACAGTGTTTCCCTGTTGAGCTGCAGGTGGAAGTATAGTAACAAAAAGAGGAACTTTGGCACTAAAAAGACTGTAACGTTGAAAGATATCTACTTGATTTGACTCATTTGGACGCTGAAGCTTCATATTAGCTTCAGATAAACTTTAAATACATTTTTTGCACAGAAGGAGGACTGTGGATTTTGTCCTCCATCACTTCCATTGTAAGGTCATTATGAAGGGATCTTCTGATGGTCAGTATGAACAGGAGGAATGATTACAGCAAATAAAATATAATTCACTGTTCAACTGATGGTTTAACATCAGTCTCATGTCTGAATAAACACCTGCTTTTTGTTGTTAAACAGTCTCAACAGCAGTTTTAATCAGTGGGTCCTGAAACATTTCTGTAACACTTTGAACACGACACAAGTCTGAACTGAATGCTGAACATAAAGATCAACAGCAGCAAAATGTTAAACATGTTTCACTGTAAGTCATTTATTATCTCAATCTTCATCTCTGATGCAGCAAGAAAATACAAAGATTCTTCTCAAGATAAAGATTTCTCTTCTTCTCATCTGTTTCTGTACGTTGGAGCTGCTGTTTGGTCCTTTTATTTTTGCACTGTTCAGGTTTGTGGTGCATGTTTGTCAAGAGTTGCCTGCACATTTTCTATTTTAGTGGCCAACAAGCCTTTTATGTATAAAAGTCTTGGATAACTGCTCTATAACAGCTCTGTCTGATCCACACAACTTCAAATGCAAATTTTTGGGGGTTTTATTCTCCTTAATTGTTTGTTATCCAATTATGGAGAGCAACTTAAAAATTCTTGGCTTCCACCAAAGGCCAGGTTGTGAAATTTTACAAAAGAAACATTTAGCAAAAATAAACAAATAAATAAACAAAAAACAAAACCTAGTACTTCTTCCAGCACAGAAAACACGTCACTGAAATTGTGACAAAAGCGACACAAAAAAGTGGCTCAAATACGTCACAAATACAGCATAAATACGGCATAAATACAGCAGTGTCACCTCTATGAACAGAAGAACACAAAAACAAAAATGTTCATTTTGCTTTATACATTTGATGAACAAATACAAACAGTTAAACAAAATAAACTGTTTCATACCAAATTCACGGATAGCAAGCTGTGCTCCGCACGTGTGGCTTTCAATCCACCAACATCTGCAATCCTACCAAAACAATCACACAACATGTGGCTTTTATATAAGTGCATCCAACATCATTAAACCACTATTTTACAGGATCATGCATAATAATCTCAAAACAAGATAAGATACCTGATAAATACTCTCACCGTTGGAACCAGTGGCTATTCTCAGCAGAAAGTAGCGCATTATGTTGTACTTCCTGTATTTTTCCCAGCATTCCCTGTCCACTCAGCAGGCATATCGCTGCACTAAGTGGTAAACTTACACCCCCTGCTGTCCAACATGAGCATCCCCAGCTAGATTGATAGATAGAAACAATGGAGAAGTTCCTCAGCATGGATATTATTTCCATAAATATTATTATTTGACCACCTGGTTACATGTAGCTGACATGTTTTAGTGTTTTCCCTTTGTCAGTTCTTTTGGTTTTTGCTGGGTCTGGTAGGAGGCCTATTTTAGCAGCTTTATGTCTGTTAGGTTTAGTTTTCACGTTGGTTTAGGTTAGAGGGAAGAGCCTAGATCCTACCACCACTCTCTCTCTATATATATATGTCTATAGATGTTGTCATTTTCTCATGAGATCATTTACAGACAGGCGTGTGGGAGAATTTCCTGCTTTAATCCGAGTCTTTGGTACACAACAAAAGTGCCGGCTCACAGCATCCCATACCCATACACAAGTTGGTGAGCAAGGATTTTACATGCTTTGTATTGAATATAATAGAAGAATCATTTATTTATATATTTATTTTTGGTATTTTACACTGCCTGATGCCTTTTTTCCACATTAAAAATCACTAAGAAGTCGGTCTAACATTTGTTGATTTGATGTTTTTAACATTCTTACAAATCTTATGAGCTGCTTAGTGACTGAAACGTCCGAGTCCTGGATCAGGGCTGATAACCAACATTAAGAAACAGGACTGATGCACTTCCTGTGAACATGTGCAGCTGCTGTTGCTTTCATGCAGCCTCGCAGTGGAACAGAAAGTCTCGACTCCGTGGTGAAGGTTTCTGACATGGGAACAATCAGCTGTGGTTTCTTTTATTTTTCTTCTTTGAATAGAGAGTTCAAACAGCGGCTCGTCTCCTGGCGCCGTCGACAGATCTCTCGGTTGAATTCCCGGTGGAGTCGGTTTCGTGGAGGCGGAGGGCGGCTCCGTCGTCTTGTTCACATCAGAAAAGCTTTTACAGCGGCACAGTTCAGCTGTCATCTGAACACAAAGCTGCTCTCTGATCTGTCAGTTAACCTGACTGAACCCGACAGAGAAGGCGTGATGGTGTGCGGATCAGCTTTTCAAACAGACTTCATATTAACTCTGAGCAGACAAACTTAACCAGCACTGACGCTCTGATCAGCACATCATCCAGAGTCACGTTTTGGTTTTATTTGTCCAGGTTTGGAGACGTGTCTCTGCAATTTCTGCCTCCAACCCCAAGCAATCTGGAGTGTAGAGCTGTGATGATTAGTTGAGCTACAGGTTGATGAAATCAATATGTATTTTTAAACCCATTACAACATCACAGATTGTTAAACAAAAGCAATTTACATGCACCAGTTGAAACATAACATTCTTGCTATTACTAAGACGGAAGTTATGTGTAAACATACCTGTGCATTGATTTTCTGTCTTCTACATGGACTTCAAAACTCCCTCTCGTTTACTAACTGTGGATGTTGCTAGATGTAGCATAGAGACTCCGGGACCTGTCTTTCAGTATAGGTCCCGCCCACGAGATTCAGCTCAACAGCAAATAAAACTTTTGGATTCACAAACAAAACATTTTTGATTGCAGTGTCAATAGTTTTGCTCTCAAATCTATTTTTTGATCGCAAACCTATTCTGTTTGACTGAATAATAAAGACACAAAAGTACCTCAATAGTCGGTCTGACAGCAGTGGATCATGTTCATCTACACCAACCTGCCACTGGAGTAAAACCCCAACATCCATTTCTGTTCCTTGCACTTCATCGAGGACTGCTTCATCACTCGGGCCCAGTACGAGGCTGGTTTCTCGATCTGACTCTGCTGGGCTACCACGGTTGGATGCATTCCTGCAAAAAACAACGAGATCCATGAGAAATTTCAGTCTGGTTTTAGAAGAGGACATGGCACCGAGACAGCTCCTATAAAAGTAACAAATGATCTTCGATAAAAACGTTTCAGTCCTAGTTCTTCTCGATCTAAGTGCTGCATTCGATACAGGCGACCATGAGATACTACTAGACAGACTTGAAAGTTGGATTGGACTCTCTGGAACTGCGCTTAACTGGTTTAACACTTATCTCACGGGCAGAAGCTATTTTGTCAGCCTTCGTGAACATGTCTCAGACAAACGTGATTTTCTCTTTGTCTCTCTCTCAGGGTTCAATTCTTGGTCCACTACTGTTCTCCCTGTATATGCCTCCGATTGGAGAAATAGTTCACAACCATGGTGTAAATCTTCATTGTTACACAGATGACACCCAGTTATATTTATCTGTAGCACTAGACGATAAGGAGGCCCTAAATCCCTTGATAGATTGCCTCTCTAGCATTGTACAGTGGATGAGTGATAACCTGCTTAAATTAAGTGAAGACAAAACAGAAGTTCTTATAATTGGCACAGATGCACAGAGAGAAGAACTTTCAAGCAGGATCTGGCTCTACAGATTAAACCAGAAGTACATTACAAAGACAGCTTTTTGTCATGTAAGAAACATCTCAAGAGTCAGACCCTACCTTACTTTGGAATATGCTAAGAAACTCACTCATGCCTTTGTTTTTTCACGCTTAGATTATTGTAATGCACTTTATACTGGTTTACCAAATAAAACCATTGAACGGCTGCAACTCATTCAAAACTCAGCAGCAAGATTTTAACTAAAACTAGGAAAAGGGAACATATTACACCAGTATTAGCGTCATTGTACTGGTTCCTTGTAACGCTGAGAATAGATTTTAAAATTCTTTTACTTGTTTTTAAAGCCCAGAAAGGTCTAGCACCTTCATATCTTTCAGATTGCTTGTCAGAGTATGTTCCAAACCGTCCGCTTAGGTCGCTTAACGCTGGCCTGTTAAATGTGCCACAAATAAAATGCAAAATGTTTGGTGAGGCAGCTTTTTGCAGCTACACACCAAAAGATCTGGAACAAAGTCCCACCGCATATTAGACAAACATCCTCTGCCGATAATTTCAAGAAGCAGCTCAAAGTTACTTTTATGGTCTTGCTTTTAATTAACTCAACCTTTAATTTGCTCTTTACTGTTATCAGCTGTTTTTACTACCTGTATTATCTTTCTTATCGCCTGATGATTTTACCTCTTTTTATCTTCTTAGTTTTTTATCGTTTTTCTCTTTTTTTGTTTTTTCTTGGTTATTTTAAATGTTCCCTATTTTTAAATATCTGTTTTTTGTTTGTTTTTAATAACTTTTTTGTAAAGCACTTTGAGCTGCATTTTATGTTATGAAAGGTGATATATAAATAAAGTTTATTATTATTATTATTATTATTATTATTATTATTATTATTATTATTATTATTATTATTATTATTGTTGTTGTTGTTGTTGATTAATATGTCAATTATTTTATCAATTAATAGATTAGAATTGAATATCTTCAGGTTTTGGACTGTTAGTCAGACAAAACAAGCAAATTGAAGACATCACTGTGGCTTCTGAGAAATTGTAAATGCAATTTTTTCACTATTTTTTAACATTTAATAGACTAAACAATCAAGAACTGATAGATTAATCGATAATAAAAACAATCATTAGTTGCAGCCAGCCCAGGAAATACCAAACATTACAGCTTCTCAAATGTGAGGATTTGATGCTTTTCTTTGTCATCTAATAGTAAAGTGAATATTTTCGGGTCTGTCGGACAAAACAAATCACCTGAAGACGTCCCTTTGGACTCCAGGACACAATTAATTGACAAGTTTAGTGGCATATTAATTATTAATAACAATAAGCATTGTTGCAGCCCTAATAACCTCATCCTGTGGTTCTGTCTTTTACAGAGAACTTGACATCTGTTGTTCTGTTTTTTCTTTTCAGAGCAAATCCCAGCAGTGCCTCAAACCAGGTTTTACCTCATGATACACGTGTTGGGTGTCAAACTGACCGTCTGCTTACAGCGTCTGTCGCTACACAGACATCAAAGAGCTTTTCTCAGACAGTTTCTGTTCGTACTGAGGTGTCTGCTGGAAGACTGAGAGAGCACTTCAGAAGTAAAGGTGAGTATTAAAGCTGCAACTAACAATTATTTACTTTGTCAATTAATCTGCAGATCATTTTCTCTGTTAATCATTCAGTCACTAAAGCATCAGAAAATTTTCTAGAGCCCAAAGTGACATAATCAAATGTCTTGTTTTGTCTGACCAACAGTCCAAACCCAAAAACATCTAGCTTACTTTGATGTAAGGCAAGTAAAGGCAGCACTTTCTCACATTTGAAAAACTGGAACCATCAGTATTTTTATTAGCAAAATGGCTGCCGCTTGATTTCCTGTCGAGCGCTGGACGTCAGTAATTTATCAAAAACAAACCTCAGGCTGCAGAAAACAAGGAATTACTGGGAGACTCTGGTATCAACATTAGAACAAGGGGTGAACATTTGTTGTTGTTTATTAATGTTTAAAACAAAGTTTTGCTGTCGGCTTCACAGCTTGTTTTAAAGAGAGAGTTGTGGATGTGAATGAGAAAAATAAAACTTAACTTACTGATGGTTTCATGGTTGAACTAAACAACACAGTTTTTAAAACACACTCAGACCAGGTCCACACTGAGCCGGCCAAATAGTAAACACATCTTTTTCTCTCAGTTTTGGCCCTTTAGTCCAGACTAAAATGACATTTCTTCAAAAGCTTCTCCAAACCATCCTCCAGAGTGTGTAAATGTGAAAACGCCGGCTTGGAGCTTTGTAGAAACGCTGTCATGTCGCTGACAGAGCAGATGGTGGCAGTAGCGTGAAAGTGGCATTTTAGAATTTAACCGGCTTCATTAAGACATTCTCTCAGTTTGAAGAGGTCAAAACTTCCACAACACCTGTTTTATAAACACAACTTTAACTAAAATTAGTTTATTTCCTCTGGTTCCGTAGTTCATAGAACTTTTTGGTCAAAAAGATCTTTATTTCAGTCTTTAGACAAGTAAAGGAAGTCAAACTGCATACAGCTTTATTTTAAATGTCAGTTAAGTTGACAAGTAATGTCCAACCCTCGTCCCAATATCGGCTCTGCTTCCTGCAGCAGGGACCTTTTTGGGGGCCAGGAACTGAATTTAGTCCCTGGTTCCTTCGGCTGAAACGCAGAAGACGTTTCTGAGTTTCTGAAATGGTTCCTCATGAGAATGTTGCATTAATTTCCTCTTAGGGATCAATAAAGTGTTATTCATGTGTAAGATGCTCTGTGATGTTAAGCGCAGGAAGTCGGGGATGTTCGTATCATTCAGTCAGTCGTGTCCTGACTGTCGGCAGAGTCAGCCCATCACATGCTTGTCAGGAACCTCCAGATGTCTGCAGCTGTTTATTTCAGCGGAGTCACTTTTTTTCCAGCTGCAGAAAGTATCAGAGGAATCGTACAGTCAACTCTGAGGCTGGACTCCATTTAGTTCATTATATTAACAGTTACTGTGAGTGTTTGTTCTGTGGTCAGATCTGCAAAGCTGTGAACATCCAGATGTTTTAGTTGGACACCTTCAGGAAACACACGGCAGGATGTTTCTGCAGCCAGCTGTGCTTCATAAATGGAGGAAGGATCAGCAGATGCTGAGGGGAAGACGGCTGTTCGAGGACACATGAAGACACAATCAACAGGTGAAACATCACTCATCACTGCAACTTGTTTTTTTTTTTTTTTACTGTTTTATACGGCTGAAACTAACAATTATTCTCATGATCAATGAATCATTTTGTTGATATATTGTATAGAGAAATGTGCCTGTTCTCTCTGTTTCCATCACAGTTATGTGTTCAGGTCATTCAGAAAAGCCTGTCATGCTGTCACGCTATGTTACTCTGTGTTTAATGACGTGCATTAAAAACACACAGCGGGTCGAATCAGTGGCTTATTGACTGATGCATTGACTCAGCGAAGGGGGTGGCCCCAGTAATAGTTCTATTATTTATATCTGTTAAATCAATTAACAGGTTAGTCAATTAGGTTCTGGTATTTTCTTCATTGGGTGGTCGTTAACCTGCGTAGTGGAAATACAGGTTTATATATTTAGTTTATTTCTTTTAATTAATTTAAAAATAAAAGAGCAGATGTTATGTTTCTAATTAGTAAGTGAGAGCTTATTTTAATCCTCATCTGTCTAAAAATGACTGACACGTGGATATATGTTCTGTGTTGCACTTTGAGACTAGAGACGTATTGGTTATCCAATAAATATATAAATAAATAATATCCAGTTACACAGAACTACTACATGATTGCTTTTATTAGTCTTTGGAGCCGTTTCTAAACAAACTAATCTGACCAAACTCATGTTTTTAATAGTTTCTGGACAACAACGGAGGTCTACGACACAGAGGAATAAGATATATCATGTGGGTTGATGATGTTCAGTATCTACGCTGGTTTATATCAGATCAGATTGTATGAATATGAATTATTGATGATGTTTTTATTATTGTCTCATGTATATAAATATACTCACAAGACTCCTGATATTAATATAAATCAGATCCAGAATACATTTGAAACCTTTATGTCTACAACATATTATATATAATTGTTATATATAATTGTAATCTACAAGAGAAGTCAAACTGAAGATGATTCAACAATCATCTTTCTCTTGTTTTCAGACTTTTGAGAGAAATTTAGAAAACTGAAACACATCAAAATTAAACAACTACAACAATATCTAATCACGTGTTCAGTTGGGCTGCAGAAAAATAATCAAATTTGATGATTTGTACGATGTGTAAAATTGTGAAAATGAAGGTTAAAAAAGGTTTCAGTCAAAACAATATCATAGATGATAAAAAACTGAAACAATTAGTTGATTGATCTGTAAGCAGAAAATTAACTGAAAACCAATTTTATAATCAATTTCATTGTTTTGATCTTTTTTTTTTTTTAATGGCAAAAATTCTTTGATTCCATCTTTTTAAAGGTGAATATTTTCAGGTTTTCTTTGTCTTCGATATAATTAACAGAATATTTTTGGCTTTTGGACTGTTGATCAGACAAAACAAGACATTACAGACCAAACATTTAATCAATGAATAGAGAAAAGAATCTGTAGGTTGATTAAACTGGTGCAGATCTTCTGTGATTGTTGCTCAGCAGTTTGTAGACCTAAAAATATGAAAATGCCATTATAATTTTCCAGAGACAAATGTGACGTCTTCAGATGTTTTTTGTTTGACCGACAGTCCAAAACCAAAAGATATTCAGTGTATAATCATATATGACAAAGAAAAGCATCACATTATCATACTTGAGAAGCTGAAACCAGCAAATAGTGGATTTGTTGGGAACTATTTTTGGCAAAATTCTGATACACAAGTTACACAGTTAAAACCTGCTCACTTTTTACATTTAGCTGTAAAATACTTGTTGGTGTGTCAGGGTTTGGTGATGCTTCCACACTGCAACAGATTTCACATGTTTTTATCATGTTGTTTCTCTGCAGCAGTGCTGTGTTTGAAATAAAAGCAGGTAAAACCTGAGAGTTCATCTTATCCAGCAACACTCTGCTGATGAATGTCGACCTTTGACAATCACATGACCCTCTGTAGAAACTGTCAGCAGCAGCGCAGGAAGAAATATTCAGATCCTTTACTGCAGTAAAAGTACCAATACAGCAAAGTAAAAATACTCCATTACAAGTACAAGTACATAAGTATTATGAGCTTGATGTAGTTAAAGTATTGCAGTAAAAGCACATAAGTATTATGAGCTTGATGTAGTTAAAGTATTGCAGTAAAAGTACATAAGTATTATGAGCTTGATGTAGTTAAAGTATTGCAGTAAAAGTACATAAGTATTATGAGCTTGATGTAGTTAAAGTATTGCAGTAAAAGTACATAAGTATTATGAGCTTGATGTAGTTAAAGTATTGCAGTAAAAGTAGTGGTTTGGTCCCTCTGACTGATATATTATTATATATGACATCATTAGATTATTAATAGTGAAGCATCAGTGTTAGAGCAGCATGTTACTGTTGTAGCTGCTGGAGGTGGAGCTAGTTTACACTACTTTCTATACAGTTAGCTAGTTTAGTCCAGTGGTTCCCAACCTAGGGGTCGGGCCCCTCCAAAGGGTCAGCAGATAAATCTGAGGGGTGGTGAGATGATTAATGGGAGAGGAAAGAAGAAAAAACAAAGTTCTGATACACAAATCTGTTTTCAGTTTTTGGACTTTTTCTCTAATCTTTGATTTTTGCTGAAATATTGGATCATTTGAACATTTATTGAAATGAAAGCATGTGAGAAGTTTAGAGGGAAAAATCACTATTTGGTGGAGCTGTTAACAACTCATAGACATGTGAAATGTGACCCCGACTACACACTGCTTTTTGTAAGACGTCAAAAGCCAAAAAGGTTGGAAACCACTGGTTTCATCTTTAACAATGTGTTGTATTTTAAAAGCTTGTTATATTATCCATTGTGTCAAATCTTCATCTGAAAAGTAACTAAAGCTGTCAAATAAATGTAGTGGAGTAGAAAGTACAATATTTCCCTCTGAAATGTAGAAAGTAGCATCACATGGAAATACTCAAGTAAAGTACAAGTACCTCAAATACTGTACTTCAGTACAGTAGTTGAGTAAATGTCCTGAAGTTCCTGCGCTTTGGAAAACTGCTCTATAATCAGTGCAGGTGGTGGAGAAGATGACACATGGGAGCCGAGCTCAGTTGTGTCTAAATGTCAGAACTACTTTTATTAAACATGCCAGAGGGACAGACAGGCAGTCTGATGGTATTAAGATGATGACAGAAACAGTGTTTCCACCTTCTGTAGAATTGTTCAGCCACTCATTGTAAAGCTTTGCAGCAACCACTAGATGGCAGCACAGGATTTTCAGCCTGGCAGTGTAGTTGCACATTGAAATCCCTCCTGTCTGTTTGCACAGCAGCAGGACAACAGAATTAGAGAGAAAAGTTACACACACACCGCTTGTGTTTGGTTTCTTGTTCTTCTTGACTGTGATGTTCTCTGAGCAGAGCTTGAAGGAGGGAAGTTTCTCTGTGCTCACCTTAAATTAAAACAGCCAGATGAGCACTGCTGCTGCTGCTGCTGCTGCTGCATCACTTAGACAGGATGACACAACCCTTTTCTCTCTGTGCAGCTGAGAAACTGGAAGTGGAGTGGCCCTCTCCTCCCTCCGTGGGCTCAGAAGCCATTGCAGTTCACCGGACTTTTCACAACAACAGTTAAAAAACACCTCCCTATGTTTAAAGACTTTATCCCAGAGTTTACTTCAGTATGTACCAAACAACTATGCTGCAGTAGTTGGATGAATTTGGTCAATCTGGCACTATGGAGCCATCTTTGGCAGCTTTTTTGGCCCCTTCCTATAACTAAGGTGGTGGAAAACTGTCCCTCCATGAATAGGCCAGTAATTGTGCTAAGAAAACATTTACATCTAGATAGTGAATACGAAAGGGCAGAATCAGCAATGTCATATTTTAATTTTCCGTGTGTGATGAGCGAAGGCTGCTAAGCAATGTGTACTGGGAGAAATGCGGAAGATACCAAGTACAACTGATATCTGTTAGAGAGGTGTGAGACAACATTGTTTTCTGAGATGAGTCAGGTTTGGATTATTACCGAAGTGTTAAATTCAAACAGGGTGGGGTACAGCGAATAAACCCCAGATTAGGAGGGGTTATAAGAGGTATATAATTTAATGTTTTATGATGTTTTATTTTTCATTAGGTTCTTTATCCCGGGATCAAGGCCTCGGTTTGCTTTATATTGCTCTTTATGCAGAGTAAACCTACATTGAACTCTACCAGCTTCCAGTGTGTTTCTTTGAGTCTTTCTCTTATAAGTTTTGAGTTTAATACTAAGTTGTGTGTGACCTGAAGATTGATTGGCCCATCTGAAGATTTACCACAACACCAAGGTGTGGCCGGCCCTACAGTCGTCCCTCCTACACATTACAGATGTTTGGAAGGGACGACTGTAGATAATTTACTGGGAATGGAAATATGCTTCCCCCTGGACCTTCGCTCCAGGTGGGGGGGCCCTCTGAAAAAGAGTGGAGGTTATCGAAAATATGATGAGCGTGTGTAATTGTACTTAGTAATACACAAAACATTAATTGTTGCACAACACCAATGGAAACTTTTACCGGATCGGCATTGACCCATCCAAAAAGCGTTAGGCCACCAGACAAACAGGAGACATCTGGAAATATTAGGAAAGGGGGAGCAAAGTACACCACACAAACACAACAGAAATTCTGAAATGTCCAAATGGTGCAGAGACATCTACACCCATTGGTCAAAGTCGAAGTGATCATTTGGCTCATGAAAGTGCCAAAAAAACATAGGCAGGAAGTCACGTCCGCTTTTGGTATAAACAGGTTTGTGTGTGAAGTTGAAGGAGAGCTGCATTGGTGATCTTCTGAGTTCTGTATGTTCGTGTGTAATGAAATAAACTCCCGTTGGTTGTCTGCTCCTCTCTCTGGTCTCAGCGTTTGGTGTGAACATCTTTAATGTAGCCTGATTTGAAACCCCTATAGTTACACTCTTGGTGATCATTTCAGCAGGGCAGTAGTGGATCTCTTTACCTCCAGGGAGAATACCCACTGCCCCCTTTTCTTTTCCATAACAGATGACGCACAAGTGCACTCATGGCCCAACACACTGCTGTATGCATTTACCCCAGTCTAACTGATACTGCCTACCCTGAAGAGGGTGTATCAGCAGGGTCTTTCCCTGATCCTGGTGGCCCCTCAGTGACCGACGAAACTGTGGATCTGCATGTTTACCTGTTGAGAGGTCCAAAATAATAGCTAAGAGTCTGCCCCCAAATCTTGTGGCAACAATTCAAAGTGCGTGGGCGTCATTCAGGCATAGTTTAAAGGGGTATCTGTGGGTGATATCTGTGCTGCGGCCAGTTGGTCTTCACCGCACATTTGGTTTTTGTTTGGTTTGGTTGTAACAGCCCCTTCAGTGGCTTACTCTGTCCTTCCTGCTGGATCTATGATGCAAAAGGGTAATAGATGTTTTCCTCCAGTTCAGTGGCTGATCTGCAGAGCACGGATACACATACTATATACTTTGGAGTGAACTGAATGAAAGGGAACAAAATGTCATGATTACAACTTCTGTTCCCTGAAGGAGAAAAATGACGTACGACACCGCACTGCTGACAAAAACTGAATCAACAGGTGTGAAACATACACACACAGTTTGGTTTGAGCTCCTCCTGTTTCCTCAGAAGTGATCCAGATGTGTTCTGGACCTCGTTCCAGCGAGATTTAACAAAATCTGGCCCTGAGCTCTGAGCTGATGTTTGGATATGTGTGTGTGATATTTTCATTGTAATCTGACATAAAGATAAAATGCACCTGCAATAATAAAATACAAAAATACTTTAAACAGGAGGGACATATTTAACTTTTCGACCTATAATAGTTCTCTAACAGGCTGATTTAAATGATTTCAAGGTGAAATTGTGTCTAAATGAAAAACTAGTGTAAACTCTTTTCAAACAGGTCTGGAAGACCTGAAGAAACACACACAGGGAGTGAAGTGTCAGAGATATCTCAGGTGTTTACTTACCTGTCCTGATGGAAGCAATTCACCACAGAGCAAGTCAGTGAATATTAGTCTTTGTGGAGAGAATTGAGGGTGAAATGTCTCTCAGACACCAAAGTGAGTCACAGAAACCCAAAGAGTCAGAGTCACTCAACTCAGTGAGTTCAGTGAGGTTTGTGTTCTCTGTTCCACCTGAATGTGAAGTCAGTGTTTAAACTGCAGTTTGGAATCTGAACTGAACTTTTCCTTCAGTTTAACTACATCTAGCATTCCCTCCTCTGAACACACCTTCCTTTACAAGTGAAGACAAAAACAATGAGAGCAAAGGATGATGGGATTCTTTTGGCCAAGCTGTCATTGTGTCCACTTAAAACCAATTCAAGTCACCATTTTGTATCAGATTACCTGTAAATAGTCAACACCTGTCTTCTGCTGCTTCCCACATGCTCTGAAAACAACAGCAGTCATCAATCTAGTCTTTAAAAGAACGTCCGTACATCTAATTAATGAACAATTACAGGCTAATATCCTATCCAGGCCTTTTTAATAAATTGAATTTGGGACTATTTGTTCATATCTTGCACTGCATAACTTTTATTCTCCAGTTCATTTTTTTAAAAATCCTATTTTAGCTTTTTTTAAATTCTCTTTAAATCCTATTTATGTCTTTTTATACCATCTTTTTATATTGTTTTGTGTTTGTTGTTTGTTGTGTTGTTGTTGTTTTTTACATCTTGTCTTGATGTTTTATGTATTGCCTTGAATTGCCTTGTTGGAAGGTGCTATACAAATGAACTTGCCTTGCCTCAACTTGATATTCGACATTCCTGCAACTGAAAGTAAACTTTTCGTTGCCATTAGTTTATTGGGAGGAGAGAAGTGACAGAATCGTGGTTTGGAAGAAGACAATAAAATCAGGATTCTGGATTGTTTGTTCGTTGTTTTTCCAGGACGATGAAGATGAAGGTGTTTGTGATGTTTGTGATCCATGTGCATGGTAAGAAAACCTTCCTTGTTGTGTTCTCATGATCCCTGCTGCTTTCCAAATGAAGACAAGTTGAATTTAGCCTCATTTATCTGCAGACACACACAGCAGCTAAAATAAGAGTCATAAGGTTTTCTAGACCAGGAGGACAATCTGCACACAGACCAAGCAGCAGCCACTGCCTGGAACATTCAAACTCTTAATTACTTCATCTTTCTCTAATCTTTATTGTCTTAATCTCTGTTTAACGGCTCTGTGATTATATTTTCTTGGAATAAACAAAACTCACCCAGATGACAGATTATTAAGGAAAAAAACAAGACAAAAAACATATTACCACTGGAATATCTTGTGATATACAGTACGTAGTGAGTGAACAACTGAAAGAGTTCTTATCTGATTTTGAATCAGTTTTTAGTAAAAAAACAGCACAACTACAGCCACCATAAACGTAATAAATGATTTTATCAAATCTCTAGACAACAAGCAACATTGGGCAGCCCTTTTTATTAACTTATCTGAAGCATTTGACACTGTGGATCATGTGATATTGAAGCAAAGATTTATCAGTACAGGACTGTCAGAACAAACTGTCTGGTTTGAAAATGATCTGTCAGGCAGATCTCAGTGTGTGCAGGCAGAAGGTGTCACTTCTAGCTCCCTTCGTGTATCCAAGGGCGTGCCCCAGGGATCGGCCCTGGGACCACTACTATTGTATATATATAATATATATATCAACAGCAAATTTCCTCTTTTATGCTGATGATACTGTGATATACTGCTCTGCGTCTACACCAAACAAGGCTCTTTGTCAGCTACAACTGACACAATGTGCTCTGTGTGATTTAAAACTTGTTTTAAATGCTGACAAAGCAAAACTCATGATGTTTTCAAATGTAATAAGATGTACAACATCAGCCAGGAGAAGCTGTGAGGAGAGAGAAGTGCAGCAGGTAGTGTTGATGCAGCTGTTTGACTTTAATATGAAGGTAAATGCAACTAAACACAAACTGTAAATGACTTGTTAAAATAAACAGAGTGCAGCTGATGACCTGTAATGATTTCACAGTTCAGTGAACATCAAGTTCAAATAAACCACCGAATTACATCCAATTATTACCAGATAAAAGTTAAAAATCTCCTCCAGATATATTTTAAGATATAAGAAAATACCCCCACTTTGAATAATAATTTGTGTCTGAAATGTTTTTTCAGCAAAGTTCAATTATCTAGATAAAAATTCTTAACATCTCTTTCTCTCATTAAAAAATCCAGAATCTGTGAATCTGTAAATATTGTTGGTTTCTAAATTGGACACCAGATGTCTCCTCCTTCACTGTGTTTGTGCTCTGGAGGTTTCAAGTTTCCACATCACACTTGTATAATTTGCATACTGGATGGTGGTGATGTCATAAATCCTGCAGGTACATCCAGGTATTAAACTGAGATCTAAGGTGAGCTCAGAGAAACTCTGCACAGTAAAAGAAGAACAAGAAAAACAGGTTTACGACTGGAACTAAACTTTAAAGTTTTAGTATCACATTTCTCTGTATATGCTCACTCACCCTTGATCGCCCGTTCTTTTTCAATTAACAAACACTAAACAAGGCGAAGGACACGACATATACAGCCACACTGACCCATTTAGATACATCACAGATGCAGGTCTGACCCACATCATTGCTGAGTATTACTCAAACAGGAATAAGGGAGGTGGGACATCCTTGATGCTGGCAAACCACAGCAATATCCAGGTCACGCCTGAAGAAGGCAAATGAGGTTAACCCTATATGTCTGTGTATGTCCTCCCAGTTTCCCAGCATGCCTCGGGTGTTGAGGTGTATGAAGGGGCGGAGTCTGTCCTGCTGCCCTGCCTGTTCTCTACTTTATTACCTGAGGACCCCATAGTGGTGTGGAGCCGTCTCGATCTTAATCCCACGACTGTCCACCAGCACGAGGAGGATGGTGATAAGCTTGATGGTCAGAACCAGCGTTACAGCGGCCGGACGCTGATGTCAGCTGATGCTGTAGAAACTGGAGACCTGAGCCTCACTCTGAGGAAACCCCGCCTCTGTGACAGCGGAAACTACACTTGCAGCATCCACAGCAGCGGATATGAAGTAATGCGGACAGATGTAGAGCTGCTGGTCACAGGTCAGGAACAAACTCTAACCCTCCTTCTGTAAATACAGGTCAGAGGTCAAAGGCAGCAGTGGAAAGTAACTAAGTACATTTACTTAAGTACTGTGTTTAAGTACAATGTTGAGGTACTTGTACTTTACTTGAGTATTTCCATGTGATGCTACTTTCTACATTTCAGAGGGAAATATTGTACTTTCTACTCCACTACATTTATTTGACAGTTTTAGTCACTTTTCAGATGAAGATTTGACACAATGGATAATATAACAAGCTTTTAAAATACAACACATTGTTAAAGATGAAACCAGTGGTTTCCAACCTTTTTGTCTTTTAACGTCTTACAAAAAGCAGTGTGTAGTCGGGGTCACATTTCACATGTCTATGAGTTGTTAACAGCTCCACCAAATAGTGATTTTTCCCTCTAAACTTCTCACATGCTTTCATTTCAATAAATGTTCAAATGATCCAATATTTCAGCAAAAATCAAAGATTAGAGAAAAAGTCCAAAAACTGAAAACAGATTTGTGTATCAGAACTTTGTTTTTTCTTCTTTCCTCTCCCATTAATCATCTCACCACCCCTCAGATTTATCTGCTGACCCTTTGGAGGGGCCCGACCCCTAGGTTGGGAACCACTGGACTAAACTAGCTAACTGTATATAAAGTAGTGTAAACTAGCTCCACCTCCAGCAGCTACAACAGTAACATGCTGCTCTAACACTGATGCTTCACTATTAATAATCTAATGATGTCATATATAATAATATATCAGTCAGAGGGACCAAACCACTACTTTTACTGCAATACTTTAACTACATCAAGCTCATAATACTTATGTACTTTTACTGCAATACTTTAACTACATCAAGCTCATAATACTTATGTACTTTTACTGTCGTAGGATTTTTCATGCAGGACTTTTACTTGTAATGGAGTATTTTTACTTTGCTGTATTGGTACTTTTACTGCAGTAAAGGATCTGAATATTTCTTCCTGCGCTGCTGCTGACAGTTTCTACAGAGGGTCATGTGACTGTCAAAGGTCGACATTTATCAGCAGAGTGTTGCTGGATAAGATGAACTCTCTGGTTTTACCTGCTTTTATTTCAAACACAGCGCTGCTGCAGAGAAACAACATGATAAAAACATGTGAAATCTGTTGCAGTGTGGAAGCATCACCAAACCCTGACACACCAACAAGTATTTTACAGCTAAATGTAAAAATGTTTTCATGGTGAGCAGGTTTCAACTGAGACTTCACTGTAAATCAGTTTTAATTCACAGTGCTGCTCCTCGTCCTGATAAACCCTCCCTGCTCTTTCAAACACAACAAGCTCCACTCTGTGCTCATACTTCCTGGTTCCCTCCCCTTCAGATCTACAGTTTATAGATGGGTCTAACCAACATGTCAGGCTGCATTCACTGCAGAGACACATGTTGTTCAGATCAGAGCTCAGACTTGTTTCACTTCCCGGATGTGAAACTCAGACAGTCGTTGCTACTGAGAGCTGAAATGGAGCAGAAAGGAGTTCAGCTGGACCGAGAAACAATCAGCTGTTCGATCTGTCCGGATCTACTGAAGGATCCGGTGACTATTCCCTGTGGACACAGCTACTGCATGAGCTGTATTAAAAGCTTCTGGGATGGAGAGGATCAGAGGAAGATCTACAGCTGCCCTCAGTGCAGACAGGCCTTCACACCGAGGCCTGTCCTGGTGAAAAACACCATGTTAGCAGATTTAGTGGAGCAGCTGAAGAAGACTGGACTCCAAGCTGCTCCTGCTGATCACTGCTATGCTGGACCTGAAGATGTGGCCTGTGATGTCTGCACTGGGAGGAAGCTGAAAGCCCTCAAGTCCTGCTTGACTTGTTCGGCCTCTTACTGTAAGAATCACCTCCAGCCTCATTATGATGCAGCTCCGTTAAAGAAACACAAGCTGGTCGACCCCTCGGAGAAACTCCAGGAGAACATCTGCTCTCGTCATGATGAGGTGATGAAGATGTTCTGCCGTACTGATCAGCAGAGTATCTGTTCTATCTGCTCTGTGGATGAACATAAAGGCCACGACACAGTCTCAGCTGCAGCAGAAAGGACTGAGAGGCAGAGAGAGCTCGAGGTGAGTCGACAAAATATCCAGCAGAGAATCCAGGACAGAGAGAAAGATGTGAAGCTGCTTCAACAGGAGGTGGAGGCCGTCAACCGCTCTGCTAATAAAGCAGTGAAGAACAGTGGGAAGATCTTCACTGAGCTGATCAGTCTCATCCAGAAAAGAAGCTCTGATGTGAAGCAGCAGGTCAGATCCCAGCAGGAAACTGAAGTGAGTCGAGTCAAAGAGCTTCAGGAGAAGCTGAAGCAGGAGATCACTGAGCTGAAGAGGAAAGATGCTGAACTGAAGCAGCTCTCACACACAGAGGATCACAACCAGTTTCTACTCAACTACCCCTCACTGTCACAACTCAGTGCACCTACAGACTCATCCAGCATCAATATCCGTCCTCTGAGATACTTTGAGGATGTGACAGCAGCTGTGTCAGAGCTCAGAGATCAACTACAGGACATCCTGAGGGAGAAATGGACAAACATCTCACTGACAGGGACTGACGTGGACTTTTTACTGCCAGAACCAGAACCCAAGACCAGAGCTGGATTCTTAAGATATTCACGTGAAATCACTCTGGATCCAAACACAGCAAGCACACAGCTGTTATTATCTGATGGGAACAGAAAAGCAGAACGAACGAGTCAAATACACCCATATCCTAGTCACCCAGACAGGTTCACTGAAAGTTTGCAGGTTCTGAGTAGAGAGAGTCTGACTGGACGTTGTTACTGGGAGGTGGAGTGGAGAGGGGGAGACATTCGTGTAGCAGTCGCATACAAGAATATCAGCAGAGACGGATTTGACTGTACACTTGGACTCAATGACAAATCTTGGATGTTAGTGTGTGGCACTGACAGTTATAAATTTTGGTTCAACCATATCTCAACTCGCGTCCAGGGTCCTGTTTCCTCCAGAGTAGGAGTGTACCTGGATCACAGAGCAGGTATTCTGTCCTTCTACAGCGTCTCTGAAACCATGACTCTCCTCCACAGAGTCCAGACCACATTCACTCAGCCTCTCTATGCTGGACTTTGTCTTTGTTTTGTTGAAGACACAGCTGAGTTCTGTAAACTCAAATAGACAGAAGTCATTTCAGACTTTATTTTGAAGGGTAACAATCAAACCAGCATCTAAAGGGTCCGAAGTGACATCTGTAGGTATGTTTACAAGCTGTTTGATGTGCTGCAGCTGAGCAGCTAATTAGCATCTAGCTGCTAACTGACGTTAGCGGTGAATGTTTGTTTGGTGGCTCGTTCAACATGCTGCAGGACAAGACGTGTGTTCATGTTTCTAAGTTATCATCAAGTTTTGATGATGTGGACAGAGGCTGTTTCATTTATTACTGTGTTTAAAAGAGGAAGGTATCATGCCTCATATTACAATAATTGAGCATTGAATATTTTATATATTTTATTTTATTTTATTTAAACATTGGACATCTTAAATGTTGTTTGTCTTGAATGTTCTCATTTAAGACCATGGGCAAAAGTTCATTGCTGTTTCTGGCTGTAAGTGTGTTACAGAATAAATAGAAAACAAAGTTTTATTTGTCTCCCCTTTTTTTTTGCTGATCCTAAAAATGATCTGATCCACGACTCAAATCCATGATACAATCTGAACCATGAGTTTTGTGATCCGTTGCACCCCTAGTGTTAACATGTCAGCTTTGTAGACTATATTTTGTATGTCATGCACATAGATACGAGTGTGTAAGTCATGTATTTGATACATGCATTAATACTTTCTGATGTGAACCTACACTTTTAGATCTGTGAATGTTTTTAGTGTTCAGTCTTTCTAGTATTCAGCACTGATCTGTTCCTGTATCACATTATAAGCTCTGTGGTACTTTATATATTTCTGTATACTAAGAAAATACACAGGAAACACGTGTAAATCATGTGATATCTTGTCTGTTTTTGATGAGAACATAAATCTGTTGTCACAATAGAACAATACTATAAATTTAAATTTCACTTTGTTGGTAAAATCACACATCTGAACCAGTCCACGGCTAAAATGAGCTCTTCTTTGTTTAGAAACAATATGTATATGCTAAATGTCTTTAAAGACACAGCCTTTACACCACTCAGGGGTTTTTGTTTTTAAAAGCAAATTGTTTTACTGGGATATAAAATTGCCCCCCACCCCACCAATTTCATCAGGTGGGGGACAATGATATAGTTTGATGCAGTATGTTGGTTTTCCTCCTGTCCTCCTCAATTTTTTAGTCACCAGTTGTCACTGGTGTGGGGGTTTAATGCAGCTCATTTTTGTAGGATACAGCAGAAAGGCCTACATACATACAGTACATTATATACAGACTTTGAATGAAGTTTGGTGTTATTATCATTTATTTTACAATAATTATAGGTCTTATATTTATAATTCAGTAGTGGGGATGACCTATGAGGGGAAGGGAGTTTTTCCTTTATTAGAGCCCGAGCACCCAGCGGTTTGCTCACACTCTCCATTCAAATGTTATTACGATTGAACTGAACTCAGCGTCTCATATGTGCAGAGTTTTGATCAAATGATTCCTGAATGACTTCTGCAGTAGAAAAGGTGGAGTAACGTTACCTGTGATGGTTCAATAAATCAATCACAGCTGTCAGGAAACTAATCACCACTGTTTTAGATGCATTTCTTTGTTGCTGATTAATATAAATGACAAAAACTCTTCAGCACCGCAACAAAATCAGTCACAAGAAGTTTTAATCAAGTCTGGATTTAAACTTTACAAACTCGTCTTCATCAAACTCTGAACGACACTTAAGAAAACTCTCAAGTACAAAGTTCAGAGTGAAAGAGTTTCTGGCTGAGTGTGAACAATAAGACACTTTTATCAAGTGACGTATTCACAGCAACATGGAAAAGTCACTTTCACTCAACTGATCACATGATTGATCACATGAAGGAATAACCAATCAGAGATATGGATGGACCCGACACCCAAAAACTAGCTCAATAAACTCTCGTTTTAGTTTATTGAACTGCTTTAAATCAGAAGGAAACAACATGTTGACTCCAGTTTGAAGCCGTGAAGACGCCGTAATAGATGTTTGCTGAAGTTTACAGTGTTACAGTTTTTACTAAAAAACTTATATTTGAACATCAACACTAAATTAAACACATGTGGACTCCATCAAATCCAGTCATAATATGATTAAACTATAAACTGAACATATAATTATTCACATCTGGTCACAGAAGTCAGAGAAATCACAGCCTGCAGCATCAAATCTCACTTTCACAAGTTCTGTTTACAACCTGAAAGCTGATGTGAATAATATTTGCAGACTGGAAACTCTTCTCTCCCATCTTTCCTATGTGCCCTGAATGCAGCGTTACAGGATGTGACTTCTGTCAACAAACTGACACAGTGTGATATTACAGATATCCTTAGGTTCATTTATAATATATAATTTCATTCATCATATCATTAATCTGCTTCTTCAGGACTGTGTCGATGTGGCCCGACAACTGTCATCACATTTTGATTCAAATGTCATTAACCTCTGATTCACGTACAGAAATACATGAGGCCCCCACTTATGATCAGTGAGTAAAGAAATTACAAAAAGACAAATACAGAAATCTCTCATGTAAAATAAGTGTTTGGCAGAAAATGTTGTGTGTTTGTTTAAGATCAAATTGTTCATAGTAAGATGCTGATTTAGAAAATAAGTTCTCAGGGACTTTAATTGATAAGGATAGGACAACATGTTAGTTAACCTCATGTTGTTGTGTTTGTTCCCCACAGAACAGTACACTTTCCCAGCGGAGGCCCGGGCTATCCTGGTTCTCCTGGCTGTTGTCCTTGTTGGCGCTTTGGGTCTGTTGGGTATTTGGGTTTATTTCTGGAACAAGATTATTACAGGTATGTTGTGTGTATGTGATTGATTAGAAGGCTGATGGCTTCACTATTCTGTCTACACAGAAAGCATTTCAGCAACAAGTGTGTCTGACAAAACACAGACGCTTCTATTTTATTCAGCACAGCTGTCTATCTGGCTCGTATTTCACTCACACTTTACAGTGATTGTGTGTTGGGCTCAGAGTGCTGCCAAAATGTGGGTGAGCTGCACTCAATACTGTGCCTGAACGCATCCTCTGTAGACATAGCGTAATGCAAATGAAATGTATCTTTACTCCGGGCCTTTCCTGATCAGCTGCATAGATTTTTGTGGGCCAGAAGAATAGCATTTTCTTCATTTTTATGCAATAGAATAGCATTAGGCTGCTTTCAGATCGACATGTCAGTGACGTGCTTCTTTACTCAGTACATCACTGTGGTTACACTCAAACAGAAGAAAATAATCTAGAAGTCTAAAAACATGCTTTGAGTCGCATTTTCATACAAACAGCGTGAGTGAAACATAAGCTGTATTAATTAAAATAGAAGTGTATCTGTTCCTTCAGACACTCGTGAGGCAAATGACTGAAATACACAGTTGAAAGACTTTCTGTGTAGACGTGGCGTCAGGGAGATTTCCTGTACTTCCTTTAAGGCCAGTTGATGTGGTTGCAAAGGAAAAGGAGAAGCTGCCGCACATTAACATTTGCTCCCAAGTTGCAAACCTGATGAAGACCTTGCAGGCTGAAATGTTGCATTAATGAAAACTTGGGAGTTTATGAATTTCAGTGTGTGGCGCCCTCTCTTTTCTTTTGTTGCTGCTTTTTGTCCTGTGCCTGTCCTGCAGACTTTGGACTTGGGACTCAGATCCAGGGTCAGGTCTCAGTTACTAGGTACCAAGAGGACCTATGTAGACCTCTAATACAGTGTATCTGTTTGCACATCTGCTATTGTGTTTTGTTGTCGTCTCAGTCCCACAGGTGGAGGTAGAAGAGGGGGTGGAGTTTGTTACGCTTCCTAACAAAACCACAGTTCAGCTGCATGAGGACATCACAGTGGAGTGGAGCCGCTGTGGCCTGCAACTCATGAAGGTCCATGTTTTTCATAATGCCAGTGACCATCCTGACAAACAGGACCAATTTTACTGCGGTCGCACAAACATGAATGAAAAACCACTGAAAACTGGGGACCTCAGTCTGACCCTGAGAAAGCCTTGCTATGGGGACAATGGCACCTACATCTGCACCGTCCACAAGGACAAAGATATCCAAGAACAGAAAGTAGTGCAACTTCGGGTCAAAGGTCAGTACTGTAGGTGATACTCTTACCATCAGTATCACTGCTGCTGCTGTCTGTACCGTTGATGTTGTGGTTTGTTGTTTCTCAGCCGTCCAGGAGGAGGTGAAGGTCGGGGAATGGGCCGAATCCGTCACACTACCTTTCAAAACTACAGCTCAGCTGCCTGCCGACGCCACAGTGGAGTGGAAGCGCTCTGACCTCAAAACCATGATGGTCTGTGTGTATGAGAACGGCCAAGAGCAACCTGACAAGCAAGACGAGTATTACAGAGGTCGCACAGAAATGAACAAGGACCCACTGCAATCCAAAGACCTCAGTGTGACTGTGCATAACTCTGGGTACAGTGACAGAGGGACATACATCTGCAGTGCCTGCATGGACGGAGTCATCCTGACACGGAAAGTTGTGCTGTACCGCGTCCAAGGTCCGTACTATAGAGACAGCTCAGAGGTTACTCAGTCCCTCCAGGAGTTATTCTGTGATTATTGCAGCAAAAATGTTTGAATTTGCAGAAGCTTTTCTCAAAAATTGCGATACAATTTGCAACGTTCAGGTATAGCGCAGGTTAAATGAAAAACAAAGTGCAACCACTCACACCTATGAGGGTATATACAACTCATGTATGAAACTACAGTTCAGTTTCTTCACAGACCTTGATGCAGCCACTTCAGTCACAGTGATTTGCCTGTGTTGTTTATTCATTGCAGATGGTTAGGGCTAGGATAGGGTTAGGGCAAGGGTAGGGTTAGGGCAAGGGTTAGGGGTTAGGGTTAGAGTTAGGGGGTTAGGGTTAGGGTAAGGGTTAGGGGTTAGGGTTAGAGTTAGGGGGTTAGGGTTAGGGTAAGGGTTAGGGGGTTAGGGTTAGGGTTAGGGGGTTAGGGTTAGGGTAGGGTTAGGGTTAGAGTTAGGGGGTTAGGGTTAGGGTTAGGGTTAGAGTTAGGGGGTTAGGGTTAGGGTTAGAGTTAGGGGGTTAGGGTTAGGGTGACTGTCCAGTGAAGATTTATGTTTGTGGTTGATCACAATGTTACAAGAACTACTAAACAGTTTCCCTCCACTGTCCTGTAAAACATTTGGGAATTGTTTTGCTCAGTCTATGGCATCATTTTTGCTGGCAGGTGAGATTTGTCCATCTTCCACCTGAATCCTTGCTGAATGCTGTGATGACGTTAGTTATCACGACAAAAAAATGTGACAATTGGTCCAAATCACAAGCGGTCTGTTGAGTTGGTCATTTCATGCGGAAAAAGTGCAGCAATTTAGCAATATTGCAGGTTCTTGCAAAGATAGCAGATGTTTCTTGAATTAGTGTGAATTATTGCAATTGCAGAATCCTGGAGGGACTGGCTGGTGTCGACCAATCCTCCTGCCTCCATATTACTGCGACCACTGCTGTTTTTACCATTGATGTTGTGGTTTGTTGTCCTCAGTCTCCAAGCTGCTCCAAGCTCAGAGGGAGAAGTCTGCTGAAAAGCTTGACTATCAAATCCCAGCCAACATGCCTGAGGACGAAACAGCTGAGTGCAGTCCTCATGACCTCAAACCTAAGATGGGCCACAGGTACCAAAATGACCAGAACCAGCCTATCAAACAGGATGAGTTTTACCAGCCACACAAAGATGAAGGTAATAATAATTAATGGTCATATCATTAATATGTCTCATCAGGTGCTAAATACCATCAAGCATTGTGTCTCCGTCCTGTCATGTCTTAATGAAGCTGTAAGGAACATAAACGTTGTCTATCATCACTTTAACAGGTGAAGCTAGTAATGTTACATATTCCATGTCTGAAAAGAGTTTTAGGTTGTGTTTGTTTGCCTTTGGTTGTGTTCTGGAGGACTCCACGCTGTCACTGACTGTTGTATGTGTCCTATTTGCAGAGAGAAGACAGACAAGAACTAAAACAAAACAGGACCAAGAAGAAACAGATGACGCTGGAATTGTGCTGTTGTTAGCCGGCTCCACTGATCCAGTGTAGTGTTCACTGTTTGATTGGACTCTCTTGGTGGTGGTAAAGCCTCAGATCATTAATGGGTCATCCTTTTAAAAACCCTGATAAATATGCAGTTATGCTGCAGCTAATGGGATGACAGTGCACAGTTGCTGGTTGTCATTGTGATGCTACACACTTTGCCACTTGTGAGTTTTCCAGGTTCACAGCATGAAAATATTTGTCACTGTAACACAGGTCAAAGACATGCTGAGATGACTGAACCTTAACCGGCCAAAGAATGAAAATCAGATTAGAGGTGTTGAGTACAAATCTGTAAACTGAGCTGGTTTCACTGAATCACTGTTCACACTGACCAAACCAGTATCACCAGTAACCACAGGTGACTCCGCTCCAACCAGGCTGCTTTTTGTAATTGTTTTCAATCGCAGTGAAGCTTTTTGCTCACATCTTTATATTTCTGAACATGTTTTTTTTTTTTTTTGCTGGAGCGCCCTGAAAGCCTCGAGTTGAAAAAAATTCAACTCAAAGCAGAAAAGCACCGTCATTAGCATTTTTTCCAGTCCGTTCCATTTTTTGTCCAGTCGGATAAATTGAGAGATGAAGAAATAGAAAAGAAGAAATACAGTCAACCGATTATCATACCCACATATATAAATTGTTTACTTTAAAGCTATAATATGTAACTATTCCGCCATAAAACAACTAGACCTGTGTTATATATTTTGTTGAGTTGTTTACTTACATTATCCCAAATGTTTCCAATAATTTTCAAACCCAGAAAAATCATTTTAATCAAGGTAACGGTCTGTTTCATTGGTCGCCTGTCAATGGTGTCATATCTCTCTACCAAAGAGTATACGTGCACAAGATGATCATCATCTTTTGTGCTAGCATTGGCATTGTGGTTGTCCACCACAATGACGTTGCACGGAGTATACATGCACAAGATAATACATCGGCGTTGTGGTTGCCCGCCAGAAACTGTCATGAATTGACTTTTATTCAGTTTTAAGCCACATTTTTATGATAAACCTTTTAGATCTTGGTTGTTTTTGACTGTATCTTTTAACTAGATGAAGGATTTAAGTCATTGGACATCTGGATTTTAAGTTATCAGAGAAACAAGCTGAGTAAACATTAGCAGTAGCTCGGCTAACAGCCCCTCTGGACATCCTGTGTCCGCCAAACAGTGTCGTGGAAACACTGATTTTTAACGTGAAACTGCTTTATTCAGTCTTTATACCGGTTTTATTACCGTCCGTTTGTTCTGGAGAGGAGGAGACCTCTGAGGATAATTCATCTAACAACAACATCCTGAACGATGAACGATGAAATAATCCTAACAACTCCCATGATCCCACGCTACTTCACGATATCATCAAACTCTGTCTCTTGTTATTGTTTTGATTGAGTGGCAGAAATGACATATTGTGTGTTAAAGTTCAATATTAATCAGCACCATAGTCTAGACCTGCTGTTTGGGAATAGACCTGTATTATTGAACGTAATATTGATGTCAGTTAATATGTGATATATTTTAATTTAATGTACTGTGATGTATCAGTGAAATCAGTTGCATGTGAAGCTTCCAGTTGGTGCAAAGTAACTGCGTCTCTGAGTATTTGTTATTTGTTTTATGTTTGTTTACCCTGAAAAACAAATACTTTTATAATAAAAAAATGGACTGTTTAATCCAATATTTTAATGCTCAGAAAGACTTTGTTCAGCATTTTAACTGACTTCATCAGAGCCGTACTCCATCAGCATGGAAAACGCTCTGCCTGGACACTGCACCGTGACCGGCTCAGTGCACTGGAGGAGTTGTGCAGAGGACAGAATATTTTTTTTATCCAGACTATTAGAAGAGTCTTTGAAGAAGAACAGGAGTAAGTGTTGTTATACGACCTTGTTTTATCTACATAAAGGAGGATTAGTGTTGCTTCATTCTGGTCTCACCAATAAAACCAACCTGTGGTGTTACTTTCAAATAATGTGACACTTTAATAGAAGACATCCACAAAGTATTATTATTATTATTATTACATTAAAATAAAGGACATAAAAATCACACTTTAACACCTGAGTGACAGTTTTCACAAAGGGAGTTCTTTGCTTATGGACAATAATCCTTTTAAAGTATATAAAGTAAATATCTTAAAGTCTTTCATGGTCAGTCCGCCTTAAGAGAGTCCGCTGAACCTCTCGCTGATCTCCCACAGTTTTCTGGCCACGGCGTCGTCTCGGGCTCGGGCAGACACTTCCTGTGCGGCGCAGCAGGTGAAGTAACGCCCGCTCAGAGGTTCGATTCCCTCCTGCAGGGCGCAGTGCAGCGTGGTCTGAGCGCCAGCCTCTGTGTCCAGGAACAGCAGCCGGGCAACGGGCTCGATGAAGAGCATCTGCCACAGGCTGACGTGTCTGGACAGCTCGGTCTTCACGATGCCTGCAGGGGGAGACGGCGAGGATACACATGTTCAAAACAACGAAAAATATACTGAGAGCTGCAGAAAACAACATCACAGTTTAAAGAGCAACTGATATGACAAGATATGACACAATAAGATACAATATGATGGTATGAGATACCTGCACCTGAAACTGATGGAGGATTAGGAAAATGAAAAACAGAAATGTAAATTATGTGATGTGTAAATAAAGGGCTCAAACAAATAAAGACGAGCAACATTAAGGTGCATTAAGAAGTACTCAAAGTACAGATTTAGCATTGAACTCCTATAACATTAGTTGTGTTTTCTTGGCTGTTGTCTGAATTACAATCAAATCAAATCAAAGTCTGCTGCAGAACCAAAGATATCGTCTTTTTTATTCCACACATTCTTCTTCCTTGCCAAAATCTGGCGCCTACATTACCCACAATGCAACTTGACCACCAAGAAGTGACATCATTTGTGGCAACCTGTCAGATTATATATATATATATATATATATATATATAAACACTACTTTTTATTCACAAAGAACACCTGTAAACATACTGAGTTGCCCTTTAAGGGACAGGTAAGTGTGTTACCTGGGTGGACGCTGTAGCAGGTGACGTTGGTTCCTTTCAGCCTCTTGGCGAGCTCGTGGGTGAAGAGCACATTGCACAGTTTGCTGCTGCAGTAAGCCTGAAAGAACTGCCAGCTGTAGCTGCCGGTCCCCAGGTGTTTGTTCACCATCAGAGCCTGAACACACATAGACAGCTTCATCAACACCTGAGACAGGTGACGGGCATGTGAGTGAGGAATGTTCAACGCAGAGAGCACGCAGGTACGAAGGAATGTCTTTGTGCAACAGCGTTAATACGACATCATGTCACACCTAGAGGCAGCTGTGATGCTGACAGGCAGAATGTTCCTCAGTCTGTTCAGTAATCCAGGACACAACAAGTGAAAGATCTGATAGTAAGCTGTGTGGACTCTCCTTTAAGGCTGCGTTCTGTCTCCACTTTATTTATTTTATACACCAACAACTGTATCAGTCAGCATTCCAACAGATTTTGGATAAAGTATGCTGATGATACAGCGGTATACAGCCGTAACTGTGGCCTCCCACCAAGAGCCGGGTTCTGCTTGAGGTTTCTACCCGTTAAAGGGGAGTTTTTCCTTACCACTGTCGCCAAGTGCTGCTCATGGGGGAATTGTTGGGTCTCTGTAAATTAAAGAGTTCGGTCTTGACCTGCTCTATGTGGAAAGTGCCTTGAGATGACTTTTGTTGTGATTTGGCGCTATATAAATGAAAATTGATTGATTGATTGATTGATTGATAACTGAAGTGAGAGAATAATAAATACACTCAAACTGAACAGAACACATAAACTTTACACATATTGGAAAAGCATCTTTCATTGTTTTCTGGGAGGCTTTTGGGAAGCATCGGGAACCTGATCCGTTCATTCCTGGAGCAACAAGCTGCTTATGTTTGGTCAGTAACTATGAAAAAATGGCTGTTTTGATTGGAATGGTGATTGCAAAAAAAAAAAAGTTAATCTTGTGAGTGTTGAAAATGGAATCTGTTCCCACTAGGGTTGTGCAGAGGGTCCAGTATTTGTATTTGTATCTGTATTTGTTGAGGCAGCAAAATTATTTAGTATAGTAGTATTTGTATTCGAATTCAAAGTGGAAAGAGGTTTAAAAATCCTGTTTTTGTTTTTATTACGCTTTTAATTTTAGAAAATTAAAGTGCTACAATAAGTGTTCATGAAGCGTTCCCTTGGGAGCGCTTCATTTGTGTCAGTAGCTCAGCTTTATCTCTGGGGAACACCCCCAACTCCGGGAGTGATATCCAAATTAAGAAATGTGCGTCATGTAGCGGGTGGATGTGGCTCCCCTCGTTGAGACCTGCTGATAGACGTCACAGCGGAGCAGAGGAGAGACACTGAGATAGTGATGTAACCGACCTGTGTGCTGGTGTTTAACATGTTTTTTTTTTTCTTCCCGAAAACAAATCATTTTTAAAATATTTGTATGAAACAAATATTTGTTAAAAAAAAAAACCCACTATTTGTACTTTGCCGAATAATGTATTTGTATTTGGGCACACCCCTAGTACCCATGTATGATTCGTGGTTGAGAGAACATCACACCTGGACAGACTGAGACTGAGGACGTGTGTTTAGCCATGTTGAAAATTAAAAATCACAGCCGGTCAGAGAAGCAGAGCTGAAATTTCCTGGTTTTAAGAGAGAATGATTAATAAACCTGATAATAAAACTGATGTCGTGTTCTTGTGTTTGTCACCTCGAAGTCGATGTGTCCCCAGCGATGAGCCATGGAGGACAGGGTGATCACTCGTCCTCCGCCCGCCTCCTTCAGCCTGTCCAGCAGCTGGCAGGTCAACAGGAAGTGACCCAGGTGGTTCACCCCGAACTGGATACCGAAACCGTCCTCCGTCCGTCCGTCAGCCACCAGACCTGCAGGACGGAGCTCAAGGTAAGTTCAGACTGACACAGCAGGCTGCGTGCAATGACATGTAAGAATATTAATATGTAAAATACTAAAACATGGAATATCTAAAAAAAACAGTTGCATGAAGGCGAAGCAGACACACCGATCTCACAGCATCACCGGGGACCAATCAGTGACCTCCTGCATACAGGTGTATCTGAGCAAAGACCTCCAGCATGATGGAAACTATTACTGATAACTGTGTGTGTAAATACGTGCTGACTATTTTTTATATTTATTTTATCCCTGATAACTATTTTAATCTATTTTACTGTGTAAATAAGTGTTGGCCGTCTCCTTAATATCTATTTTATTCTATTTTATTAACACTTCTATCTTATATTTTGCACTACCTGGCTCAGGGAGATGCTTGCTTTGCTGTTCTGTCAACAATAAAGATACTATTAAAAATACTTTTTTAAATTAAAAAAAACATGCAAAAACTAACATCTTAATCAAAAAATTAAATGTACACAATACTTTAAAAAGTATTAGATATTACATATAATGTGCTTGAAAGTTAAAAATATTGAAAATTATTAAATAAATGTATAAAATAAGTGAAAAAGTGTACTTATTTACTCAAATATAAGTGAATATGTACAATAAGTTTGAAAAATTGAATAAATGAATAGATCTTACCTGCTAAAACTGTGTTTGATTTGTTCATCTAATGAAGATTATAAATACAATTTCTGTTTTAAAAAAATACTGAAAATACTGAAAGTAATTCAGTGATAATCAGCAGCAGCAGATCTCATCAGCGTCTGTTCGTATCTGTGAATCTTTGTTACTGTGAACGTTCGTCAAACTCATCATGACATGAACTCATAGCTGCGTATCAGGTGTTCATATTATTGCACCTGTCAACTCAGCGTCATAACTCACCGTCAGTTCACCCGTCTGACAGCAGCAGCAGCTCTTCAAACTGACAGTAGAATCAGTGTTGGATCTTCTCTTTAACTAAGTCTCCATGTTCAGGTTCAGGTTTGAATCAACTTCTCTGAACGCTGTTATGTGTGCTTGTGTGTTTGTGTGCTTGTGTGTTTGTGTGTTTGTGTGTTTGTGTACCAGCGTTGTTGATGAGCAGATCCAGTCTGGACTCAGTTTTTAGGAAAGTTTCAGCGAAGCAGCGGACGGACTTCAGACTGGCCAGGTCCAACTGCATGTAGAGCACGTCAGTACTTCCTGTCTCCTGGAAGTCAGGTGGAGAAAACGTTGGATATTAACCAGAATTATTCAACAGATATATATATATATATATATATATATATATATATATATATATATATATATATATATATATATAACACAAAGATTAAAATAAAACAAATCATAAAAATAAATTCAACAGAGAGAGCAGAGCGGTTGTTGAGAGCTTCTTTTACTCTTTATTAAAAAACATTTTCAGGTGTATTTCATTCAGAGGGATGGAGAGAATATTATTACTTTCATGTTTTATTCTTTTATTTGTAATTTCAAGAAAACAGGCTCCTAATGTCTAGATTTCAAAGGAAGACAAAGCAAAACATGAAATATAGCAAATGTTTAGCTGCGTTTACTGATTTTGTTAGTTCATGAAATAACAAGTCAGTCTAATTATCAGCTTAATGGTTTCATAGACTGAAGCTGTGAAGAATATTCAGATTCAGACGACTTAATTAATCCCAGAAGGATGAATCGGTTCTACAGTCTGACCAGACACACACACGAGAGAAACTCACAGGCGAGCAGCAACATGTCAGAGCCGACAGAGCTCACGGCTGCAAGGATCACCAGCAGCAAACACACTCTGGCACCATCAGGTCGCCCCGTAAATGCAGGTTTACACAAGGAACCAGACGAAAAGCAAACAAAACAAAAGTAATTTGCATAAGTTTAAAGGAATGAAGCCTTCAGCAACACTCTGGCACCCTCAGGTGGATCGTTTAGCAGCCTAATAGCAGAAGGAATGAAGGTTTGTTCTCCTCGGAGGGCATCACAGTGAATTCACTGGACAGAACATGTCCATACTTTAGTTTAGAGGAAATTCAACCAGCATAACGAGGAGTAGATTTCCTGATCTTCTTCTCTCTTACCTGTTGTATGTCTGCGATGGCGGCCTCGGCTTTGTCCCGGTTTCGGCAGGCCAGGATCACTCTGGCTCCCTTCCTGGCCAGGTGCAGAGCCGTGGCTTTACCGATGCCGGTGTTCCCTCCTGTGGCGGGAAAAAACACGCGGACGTGAAACACTGAAGGAAACACGGTGAGGCGGAAGACGGACACCTGAACTCATCTCTTAGAAAAACTAAGAGACATCGTTTTGTCTATAAAATCTCAGAAAATAGTGAAAAATGTTATAATTTCCCAGAGTCAAAGGTGACGTCTTCAAATCCAAAACCCAAAGATATTTTACTGTCATATATGACAAAGAAAAGCATTAAATCATCTAATCTGAGAATTGATATTTGTTTATTAAAATATCTGTCAATCAACTAATTGATCCATCAACTAATTGTTGCAGCTCTAGTTGTCAGTTCAGCTCTCAGGTGATGGTCAGTAAATGAAGGTTTCATCGTAAAGCTGGAAACAGTTTATGTCCATTATGTGTTTATGTACACAAGTATAAATACAGTATGAACTATTGTTTGTATGGAAATACATGTACAGTGTGTTAGTGGTAATAAATGAGAACAATGATCAGTGGTTCTTTATGTGCAGTGATGAAAGTAACTAAGTACATTTACTCAAGTACTGTACTTAGATACAGTATTTAAGGTACTTGTACTTTACTTGAGTATTTCCATGTGATGCTACTTTCTACATTTCAGAGGGAAATATTGTACTTTCTACTCCACTACATTTATTTGACAGCTTTAGTTACTTTTCAGATGAAGATTTGACACAATGGATAATATAACAAGCTTTTAAAATACAACACATTGTTAAAGATGAAACCAGTGGTTTCCAACCTTTTTGTCTTTTGACGTCTTACAAAAAGCAGTGTGTAGTCGGGGTCACATTTCACATGTCTATGAGTTGTTAACAGCTCCACCAAATAGTGATTTTTCCCTCTAAACTTCTCACATGCTTTCATTTCAATAAATGTTCAAATGATCCAATATTTCAGCAAAAATCAAAGATTAGAGAAAAAGTCCAAAAACTGAAAACAGATTTGTGTATCAGAACTTTGTTTTTTCTTCTTTCCTCTCCCATTAATCATCTCACCACCCCTCAGATTTATCTGCTGACCCTTTGGAGGGGCCCGACCCCTAGGTTGGGAACCACTGGACTAAACTAGCTAACTGTATATAAAGTAGTGTAAACTAGCTCCACCTCCAGCAGCTACAACAGTAACATGCTGCTCTAACACTGATGCTTCACTATTAATAATCTAATGATGTCATATATAATAATATATCAGTCAGAGGGACCAAACCACTACTTTTACTGCAATACTTTAACTACATCAAGCTCATAATACTTATGTACTTTTACTGCAATACTTTAACTACATCAAGCTCATAATACTTATGTACTTTTACTGCAATACTTTAACTACATCAAGCTCATAATACTTATGTACTTTTACTGCAATACTTTAACTACATCAAGCTCATAACATGTAATGACATATTAAGTTTATAATTATTATGTTAATAAATTCTAACTATACTAAGACATATTTTTTATTATTACAACTGTGTCATTCATCATCTGTTTGTACAGCAGCAAACACTAATAGTTTACATTAATAAGCACATATAGCCTACCTGCTAACAACTACATTATAATGTGTTATAAACCATTTATTAACTGTTTATAGACGGATAATAAACGTTAAGACATATTCGGGGGGATTTTGATGGTATTTTGTGCATTTACAGACTCACTCTATAACAAAAATCAGAGAGTTTACCTGTGAATAATCTTTTTTTTTTTTAACCTTTATTTCTTTACCTGTAAAGCAGCAGTAAGACGCCTCCGCAGTCAGAAAGTCTCACCTGTGATGATGACGGTCTTTCCCGCCATCCCTGCGTTTCCTTTACATTTGGATCTTTTGAAGAGAGTCTGTGTGAGGACGATGTATCCTCCCAGCAGCGCTCCGGCCAGCAGCAGCAGCACAAACATCTTGACTGTGTCGGGAACGACTGTCTTGACTGCGGAGGACTGATTTATACACCTGCTTGGGACTCACCTGTGTGTCGGACCGGCTCTACCTGTCTCTGAGGCGGGCAGGCGTGTCACGGCTCGATCCGGTCCGACTGGTTCTGCTGACGTCGCTCATCAAAATTCCTGCTGCTGTCTGACTCTTTACCCACTGATCTACCCTGAACCCCGAGGAGGAGCCCTGCAAGCTGAGACTCAGTTTAAACACCACGCATGTAGTTTAATATTAATGGAGGAAAAAGAGGAAACTTCTATTTCTATATTTAGATAGATAGATAGATAGATAGATAGATAGATAGATAGTACAGATGTGCAGAGATCCCAGTATTTGTATCTGTATTTGTTGAGGCAGCAAAAATTATTTGTATCTGTTTTTGTGTTCAAATAAAAGTGGAAAGAGGCTTAAAAATCCTGTTTTTGTTTTTATTACACTTTTAATTTTAGAAAATTATTATGATTACGGAGCTAAAACTTTACTCATCGCCTCATTGCAGCCTATTTGTACACCCATAACACCGTGTAACGTGTAGGGAGGAACTTCAAAGGCGATTATTAATTTGCATTTTTCATTTTTTGTCTATTTTTTACAACCTAACTTTGTGGGAAGGAGAAGAGGAACAACAGTTCATGGAGAGTCTTTAAGAGCTCTTTGCTTGTGTCAGTAGGGAACACCCCCAACAAATAATTTTTAAAATATTTGTATGAAACAAATATTCATATAAAACCCACTATTTGTGCTTTACCAAATAATGTATTTGTATTCAGTCACACCCCTAGTAGATAGATAGATAGATAGATAGATAGATAGATAGATAGATAGATAGATAGATAGATAGATAGATAGATAGATAGACACATACCTTCTCATTCGAGGGTTTTTCTTTATTTTCACTATTTTCTACATTTTCAAACAATACTGAAGACATCAAAAACTATGTTTAAAGTGTTAAACAAACCAAAATATGTTTCATATTTGAGAGTAACCTAAGTAACCACTGTTTTCTTTGATGACACACATGTGAACCAGCTTCATGATGTCGTCACCTGGATGGTTGAAGGAGTTCCAACATTTTTCCTTCACTCTGTGGTCCAACTGATTGTCCTGTTAAATAACAAATGATGGTCCCACTAAGCAAAACCAGATGGGATGGAGCGTCACTGCAGGATGTTGTGGTAGCCATACTGGTTGAGTTGCTTTGAATTCTGAATGAATGTCTAACAGTGACACCATCACACCTTCTCCTCCAGGCTTCACGGTGAGGAACCACACATGCAGATACCTTTCATTCATTCATCAGATCAAAGTACAGATCTCTCCACTGGTCTAATGTCTATTACAGGTGTTTCTCTGCTTCTTACTGGTTTTCCTCAGCAGTGTTTCTCCGCAGCAGTTTGACCATGAGGGCCTGATTCACGCAGTCTCCTCCGAACAGCAGATGTTGAGTATGTGTCTGCTGCTTGAACTCTGGGAAGCATCGATGTGGCCTCTAATCTGAAGGGCCAGACAGATGTAAGGGAGCACATTGCATTCACGAAAGAAAAAAAAAATTCTCGTAATTATGACTTACACAATTATATGAAACATAGTTTGTAGAATCATTCATGGAATAAAACAAAGCTCAGATTTTCAGTTTTGGCAGGTTTGGTTTTTAGGACAGACTGCAGAATCTCTCACTCTTGGAATAGTTAATTAAGGACCGAACCCAAAAGGCAGAGGACTACTGTAAAACAGTAGGAATGTCGTAGAGCAATCAAATCAAAACTCAATTATTCGTCTCATCAAGACCTACAAATCATACACTGACACCCCTGACCTAAATCCAACAGGAAGTCCACAATCTCACTTTCAAAATAAGACTTTGCCCCAATTTTGGACTCCGAACAAACGCTATCTCTTCTGAGGGCGTTAATGGTATCGGCTTCAAACTTTGGTACATGACTTATGACATTGTGGCAAAAAAAACTTGTTAAAAACTTTGTAATAACTCCAATGGTTTAGATTTTATAAGCCCTGAAAGTTGCAGTGCCACATCACCCTTACAATGTAAACCAATGGGGAGGCAATCTATGGGCATGAACTTTGTGTCAAACAGAGGCTGCTGACGTCTAAACTATAAGTCTGACCACTTTCAAACCTGTATCAATGGATTCACAACGAAATTTCCTACTAAAATATGATTTTTAATGTAAGATTTGGCCAAAGTCATGAGATTTATGAGGAGATTTCACAAGAAGCGTACTCTAAAATCCTCCTCTCCAACTGCTCCTGGTGATGTCACTCCCTCAGTGCTGTGAAACATTCCGCAATACACACTCATTATAAAATCACAGGAGGAGCAAGAAAAGACTTTAAAACTCACACTCTAATATCTCAAAAACAATAAAAGATAATGAAAGGAAGGATGTGTGATGATATCGTTCAAAGGAAGAGCTGACGAAGTTCTTATTTTGTAGACGTTTATTAGACGATGGCCATCGGGTCCATTCCATGTACAAAGATGGTCTGGGCAACGTACCACTGTCGGTGCATAGCTTATATGGGGTTACACATCTGTATCTTATCACATGAATAACATAGGTTTTCCATGGGCACTAGGTCAGTTGGGAGCCATCCATCATGTAATTGACAGCTACCTCACAACATATTATGTGTCACAACAAACCACATCTGGAACAGTCCCAAACTTGACCATGGATCCATTGTTTGTATCTCTAAGGTTCCCCGAAGGGCCATACCATGTTACCTAAGGGGACATGCAGACTCTGAAATGTTTATGTCACATGTCCAACACCCAAAATCAGTAAAATACATAGGGTCAGATAAAAATCATACTAACAGATAGAAAAAACATGTAAATTCAAGATTTGTAGATCAAAGTCTCGTGACTCATTTAAAGTTCAAATGAAGTTTGTATCTAAAACTATGTGGAAGCAGTAAATGTTCAAAAAGGTGTGGGTTCACTCACACTCTCCATTCAAATATATGAGTATTTTTCTGTGTCCAGCTGCAGTTACTTATTGTCTCTACACACCTGACAGTACACATGTCAATCAAACTTTCAAAATAAAAGCACACCACACTTGTAAGAAATATCCCTGATTTTTAAAAAGCAAAATGATCTGATTCCAACGCTGCTTGCAGCTTTAACTCAAATCACATACTGTAAACATTTATTCACTTTCACTGTATTGTCAAAATGTCATTATCTTCATGTGGTATTAATACAGTTGAGAGCTGAAACTGTTTTAAACTCCATGGTGATGCATTCAGGGACACTCATTGGGGGACTCGTGTATATATATATATAATCACTTGGGGATTAAAACAAAGCTTGGATTTTCAGTTTGACAGGTTTGGTTTTTAGGACAAACCGCAGAAACTCTCACTGAGCTCCCACAGCTTCTTGGCAGCAGCGTCGTCTCTCGCCTTCGCCTCGATGTTCAGCAGCGGCGCACAGTGGGTGAAGTAGTGGCCGCTGAGATGCTCGATGCCTTGCTCCAGGGCACAGTGGAGCGTGGTCTGAGCTCCGGACTCAGCATCCACAAAGAAGAGGAAGCTGATGGGTGCCTGGCACAGCCTCCACCAAAATCCGGTATAACGACCGATCTCTGTATTTATGACTCCTTGATAGACAAGAAAAAATAACCAAAAGTTCAACTGACAGAACATTTATTTTAAAGCCAGAGAAGCCCATTTGTTAATTCAAAATTAATATCTACTATGTCAAAACTGTTATGATTATATAATATTAGACAGTTTTTTTATTTATGAGACAATGACAATGTCTTTCATTTATATGTATGGAGGCCCATTGGTCCGGGTATCATCAGATAATTCGTAATTCATTTGTAATTCAAAAATCAAAAAACGGTAAATCTGTTATTTGTTTCAAAACAAAAAACTGAAAACCGTTTTTGGTCAATAATACAATACAATACAATAATACAACAAACAATGAAAAACCAATCAAACCCGGCCCGTTGTTGGTTTTATCGTTTTTCCTTTTTGGATTGAATATCCAGCAGGTCTGCCGACATTCAGCTGATTCGTTTTTGAGTTTGAAACCAAAAACTGAAGTCACGTGTTTTTTTTCCTTTTTTCATTTTAAACCAAAAACGAAAAACTGAAATCACGTGATCTATTCCTTTTTAATTTCCCAACGAAAATCCAGAAAACCAAATTCAAAAGACAATTTTGGTTTAGAAATCAAGTATTTTTGTCAGTTTTGTACGATAGCGGAAGCGGCTACATTAGCCTACCCATGATCCTCAGCGACCGTTGCTATGGTGAAGACGCCGGACCACCATTGTTGCCGGAATAAAAAGAAAGGTAACGGATGACGAAAAAATGTTCCCTAACATGATCTTGTCAAAATTAACAGATACGTCAGATTATTAGGGATAAGACAAAAATATAACATACAGAGACACAATAAGTTATAATTATATTTATTTAGTTCTATGTTTTTTATTTTTATTAAGACAAGTATATGGATCCATACCACTTACCAAAGAATTCATATATGAAAAATGTTCTTTTACACTAGAATTTTTTTAAAAAAATGTAAGGAATGCCAAAAAAATCAATAAAAAGCCATTTCATATTGATTTACCATATCATTAATATCTCATAATTTCACTGTAAAAAGTAAAAAAAAAATTATATCTCTGAATTTTCACTTGAAAGGTCAGAATTTACTGAACATTTACTGACTTATCATTTTTATATGAATCAGAACAAACTTCAACTGTCAAAAGTGTGACTTATTAAGTCAAATCTTTAGATAGTAAAGCAAAAATATGAGATTTTAAGTCAAAAGATTGAGTTATTATCTTATAATTTTGACTTACTATCTGATTTGTATCTGCTATTCTCAAATGAGAGGCTTACTACGTCATCATTTTGACTTAAAGGGTAAAAAAAATGTTGACTTTTTGAATCAACTCATTTTTTTTCCTGGGGACACTGTAGGTGATAAAAAGCGACATAAGCATAAGATAAAATAACTATAAACCAGCATAACTCCTGGAGGGTGAAGGCTGAGGTGTACTGACCAGGATGGAGGCTGTAGCAGGTGACATCGGTGCCCTGCAGCCGTTTGGCGAGCTCGTAGGTGAAGAGGATGTTGCACAGTTTGCTGCTGCTGTACTTCTTGAAGAGCCGAAAGTTGTTGCTGCCCGAAGCCAAATCTCTGTGAGTCGTCAGACGGTTGAAATCCAACTTCCCCATCTCGAAGGCTTTGGAGGCAACGGTCACCACGCGGCTCGGCCCGCTCGCCTTCAGCCGGTCCAGAAGCAACACCGTCAACAGGAAGTGACCCAGGTGATTGACGCCGAAGATCATCCCGAAGCCGTCCTCCGTCTTCCCGCTATTCATCAGACCTGCAGTAAGAATCATCAGAGGCAATAAACTTACTGACACCAGAATACAATTAGTCCTAAAACAACAGTCAGGTGCTCATATGAACAAATCACATTAAGCCAATTAGCTAGCTAGCTGAACCTGATAAAAATCTGACAGCTACAGTTGTCATTTCAAAAAAATCAACGGTCGTCATCTAGAATTAGACCACTCTGTAGCTCTAACCTTAGCTGACAATCATCGAGGGCCATTGACTGTCAGATTGAAAGACATTTTTCTTATGTGCACTAATATAAATGATAATTAACAACAATAAATGTGTTCCATGTTCAAGCGCCAGTTGAATTTCAACAAGGTCCACAGTAGTCCATAAAAATATGAAAAAATGCAAAAAGACTCTAATTCACACATGGAAGACACAAAGAGTTCAAATGGACCCCTTATCCTTTACCAAGATTTAGCCTTCTGGAGCTTTATTTAACCTCTTTCCTGACAAACTAGGTTGGTATCAATGGATGCCTGAAGTTGTCTAGTTTCATATGATACCAATATCTGCACTCTACCCACTACAGCCTTGGAAAGACAGAAAGACAGATAATTCTTTTGAAGCATTAACTACTTCAAATGAATTAAAAAAAAACGAATGTGTTAATTTTAGCAGCACTAATATATATGTATTATAAGGGATCTCCAAGATAACACGGTGTTGTGCTTAAAGTACAGCCACGTATCTTAGTCCAAGATCAAAATAAAACTTTATTAAATCTAAGCGATCCACAGTGTGGGTGTACACCAGACCAGAGAATGACATGAGGGTGAATTTCATTAAACTGAAAACACGAAATGTTTAAATTGAGAGCACTAATTAGTTTCAAAAGATATTATAATTTTGATAATAAATCTGTCACTTATTGTCAACTGCATGTGAGATTAGAGAGACTGGTTGGCGTAGCAACAATAAGTTATTTATTTGCAGATATTCTCACAGCGTCATCACTCACTGCACTTTCAGTCAAAAGGCTAACAGCAGACACAGAGGGTGGACGGACGGAGGGCTGACCAGCGTTGTTGATGAGCAGATCCAGTCTGGATTCAGACTGGAGGAAGTTTTCTGCGAAGGAGCGAACTGACTTCAGACTGGCCAGGTCGAGCTGCATGAAGATCACCTGACTGTTCCCCGACTCCTGATGATGACAAGGAGAAGTTGGGAAAACATTACATGCTAACAGGATAGTTTCCTGCTGCTGCGTTTCAGCTTTACATCAGTACATTTTCTTTCATTCCAGATGTTTTTCCTGCACTGAACATCAATAATAAGAGAAATGGGTGGATTATTACTCATTCTTACATTATTATTTGTCTTTGTTGTTGTATTGTACTGCATCTTTTTGTAGGAAATATGCTGTTGAAAGTTCCACCATATGTGGCTGAGACAAACTCTATTTAAGCCTACTTTGAGCTATTTTTATGTTCCTGTAGACAATGCAGGAATGTTGATTATTCCCGTCCATCCACAATGCCCAGTAGATGATGATTAAGATAAAGAAATCATAAAAGCAGCAGGAGAGAGATTGCTAGAGGAAAGAGAGGAGTTGGATTTGTGGGAACAGAGGGAGTTTGACTCTGAGGGAATGCAGAGCAGTTGGGCATCATTGCAGAGGCTGGAAGAAGCAGAGAGCCACACTGGAGCCACTGCCTACCTGTCTCCAGGTAATAGGGAGGTTGATTTGTTAGCTCAGGAGCGGCCAGCAAGCCTGGGGCCTTTGCGATTAATCATACCTAATGAGTGGAAAGATGGTAACACAGGAATAACCAAAGTACCACCCCCTGACCAGTTCAATGTGTTAAAGCAAATACACGAAGGGTTGGGACATGTCGGAGACAGGGTCATACTGTGATTGAAAGCCTCAGGGTTGGATATACCTGGAGCTAAAAAGTGATCAACTTTAGGAAAAGTTGTCCCGAGTGTGCACGAGCAGGAGGGTTTAAGAAGACAGAAACTCATCCGCATCACATTATCACATGCACCCCCACACACTCATTTCAGTGCAGATGTGGCAGGGCCTTTTTCATACAGATCAACATTGGGTGATAAATATTTCCTCATCTGTGCAGATAACGGTTCCAGTGTGAGGCGACTCTTCCCCATGAGAGTAGCGACAGGAAGGACAGTTTCAGCCAGATTAGCAGAACTGTTGATTCAATATCCAACCATCAAAACTTTGAGAAGAGATAATGGAAGACATTTTAAAAACTCTGAAGTATCACAACTCAAATTTGGTTTATTCCTTGTAAACCTGAAACAAATGGTGTAGCTGAAAGAGCTGTTAGAGCTGCAAAAGATTGGATTATAAAAAAAAATGCACCAACTGATTGGGATTCACCTGAAAAGTTAGTTCCTCTGCATGAACTCATTCAGGCTCCATAGCTTAAAATAGTTGACAGTCCACCTAACCCAAGCCCTTTTGCTTTTCAGGTTGGTGATAAAGGAACAGAAGGGGAAGACACCATAGTAGAAGTAAAAGCAAATAATACAGCAGTTCTTTAAAAATTTGGTCCAGTACATTTTTCACAAATTAGGAAGAAAGACTAAATTAATACAGTCCTGCTCATACATTCGGAGGTTTGTTAGTCCTGGCTCAAGGGAAAGGTAAGGCGTCACATATGGTAGCCAGAGCCCTCCACGGAGAGGCTATAGCAAAACAGAGATACCTCAGAGAGGAGCATTGGGAACCTTTGGAGTCTTATGGTTTCCAGCTCATGTTGCAGATTATGGAATAATGACCCGAAAGGCCTCACTCGGTACCAGAAACTCTGACAGCTTATGCCGACTGAAGCATGAGGAAGTTGACAGGCTGTTAAAACAATGCATATCAAAGACATCTAGGCATGCTGATGGTCATCTCTATCCTTTATGGCTCACACCCATGACTTGGTCAGATGCGAGAGCTGCACACATGGACAAAAAAGTTCTAGACTATGGGTTCCTTCCAGGTAATCTTAATCTTGTAAAACAACGTTTTCATTCCACTGATCAAGTGACAACATTTGTAATGATGCGATGGCTTTCCCTCTATACAGGGGGAAATGTAGGCTATGCTAGAGACACTGCTAGCCACCTAGCTCAAAGAACAAGAGCGGGTTATACATATGGTACAACTCCAGCATATTTTTTGCAGAATTTTCGCCTGAATGCTAGTCTTACACCTCCTACAATTATCACTCAATAGGAAAAAGGTTTATTCAAATTCATATGGGGAATTAGGAATATGATGAGAAATAATTTCAGCTATTATGGGGCCTAGACTTCAAATTCTTTATGGACCAGGAACTTGTACTGAAGAAAGTAAAAAACAATGTTATTGTTTCCAGTATTATCCACAACAGGAATGGAAAACTCAAAAGATTTTGACTCAAGACATTATTAAATCCAGAGTAATTAGGAAAATTGGCCAGAAGTGGCTTCTGTTTTCAGGAATTCCAGGACAAGAATGACATGTGTGTCATCAGTATAATAATGTAATGAACCACATTTCTGGAAACTATGTCACCTAGTGGTAATAAACAGTATATACATAAGAGAAGGGGACCGAGGATGGAGCCTTGAGGTACACCAGATGTAACTGTAGACTGTCAGACTTATTATAAAGTACAGGATGAGTTCTGTTAGATAAATAAGAGTGAGTGTTGTTGCCTGTTCCTCATAACCTCATTTGTGTTTCTTTCAACCAGAATTGTGTCTGAAGTCCTCCTAACTTCTCCCCCTAAGAAACACTAAGAAACAACAACTCTTCTTTCGTCCTTACCCGGATGATTTCCTGGACAGCAGCCTCGGCTCGCCGCCTGTCCCGGCAGGCCAGGATCACCCTTGCCCCCCTCCTGGCCAGGTCCAGTGCTGTGGTCTTACCGATGCCAGTGTTCGCTCCTGGGGAGGACGGACAGAATCATAGAGAATAAGGGCCCTACTTTAACGATCTAAAGCGCACGGTCTGAATTGCATTGAGGGTGAGTCCAAATCCACCATCTCCCATTCCCTTTAAGAGCCAGGTGCACGTGCACCTTGGCGGGTTGCTATTATGGCGGCGCATTTGCCAAGTACTAAGAATGAACGCTTCTCTGCAGAGGAAACGGATCTGCTTGTGCGCAAAGTGAAAGCGCGCGATCCATAACGAGCACACTGCTGCTCCTGGACCCTCACGTGGCCCCAGACCACCAGTTTAAGGTCCTGTTCATTATTTTGTTGCCAATTTATCTTTGTTTGGTTTTTGAAAAGGTTTATTTTTTTAATTACAGCTTTGGTTTCTTTAAAATCGTTTTGTTCAGTCATGGAGTAACAGGTCAAATCAGCAGGGTTTTAATTGCTGAAAGTCTGGAAACCTGATTACTGTAATCTCAAAAAATGTTAAAGAATATTTGTTAAATATTGTTCAATAATTAAATCATTCATTTTAATCATGTAAAGAATCATTAACACAGTTATCAGCTCTCTTCTGATCCTGCAGCAGCTGGAAACTCTGCAGATTTATTTCCTTCGTTAGTTGAATCATTGTTTTCACCTCATTTATTTCCTCATGTCATCATGTATTAATGCAGCAGGAAAGTTGATTTGGTCAAATAATTAAACACTTTAATCCGTCATTACTGTGATTAGTTAATTCTGATCAATATTATGACTAAACATTATGACATGCATTTTTTAAAATATATTAATATACACAATAGTAATCTTTCACATTGTAATTCTTTTATTTGTTACCTTTTGCATGTTTGTGTGTGTAACAGGCAGAGTGTCTGGGCGTTGTGTGGGCGCATCTTGATAATGCTCCTTAAAATAACAGAGAAACATCGCGCTGTTGACTTTAGACAGGATTTTGTTGGTCAATCTCTCTCTGCTGCCTCCAGATAGCGATGTGCCACCAATGCGTCTGACCACACCTCACTTTAAGACTGACACGCACTGATGAGCGCACTGATGAGCACAAGTGCATTTTCTATTTTAACAACAAGAGTTTGAAACCTCTTTTCCATTGCTGTTATTCGGGGACCGCACCCAACAATTTATGGAACTTTCTAAAATACACAATCAGACAATCATGCTGTCATTGCGGTAAAAAACACACGTGTGACATGGTTGCAGTTGGTTGTGAGCTGGATTTGATGGTGCATCAGTGCACTCTGAAATGTGTTTATCTAGCTGGGTGGCGAGCTTTTGATGCAGCCTCCGAAGGTTTCAATGACCAGTGTGTTTATTATCATTTATTATGACTGAACTGTAATAAACTGAACTATTGACTCACTCCATCACTTTATATAACATCCTGCATCACTGCACACGTATATATCTACATGTGAAGTCATTTATATCCTGTACATCTGCACTTTATGCCTAAATTACACTTCTGGTTTGATGTCAGCTGCATCTCATTATTAAGTATTACACTACATTATACCGAGGCTCTCATGTCCATATTTTAGGTCACATTAATTAAAGGAAAATGTCATTTGAACATTTTTCAGCATGGAGGTCATCTTCTGTATGTGTGACCAAAAAAAACACTTATGAACTTTTCCTGAGCATCAAGTTTCATGAGGTAACCTCAGTGTTGAACTTCAGACACATGATAACAAATAGTCATATATGAAAATATGACCTGAGAAAAAACCTTTCAGTTGAGATTATGTTGTCAAGCAAAAACAACAATGTTTTGGTTCTCAAAGCTTTGGGGGAACTGTAGTTGTTGGAACATTTCTGTCTGAAATGATGTAATGAAAACTCCCTGAAAACCCTAAAAGATCCTTAATTCAGTTAAAAAACATTGTAAAACCTCTATTGTTTTAGGAAACTTAATGAAATGACTCATTCTGACCTCTCTCCTGGGAGGAAAGTCCCTCTAATATTCCTAAAGTATATTTGATGTTTTGCCCCCTGCAGTGTTCAACATTAACCTTAAACTGATGTGTTCAACTCTTAAATTCTTATTAAAATATCTCCAAACAGACTCAACAGAATCTCATGAAATGTCCTGATCACATTCCTGCTCTCTAGAGGTTCAACTCTTTTTAGATTTTAGCGACCTTTCCTCTAGCGCCACCTTCAGGACAAACTTTACATTTTAGCTCCACCGACGGTAAAACTCTGAGTAGAAATCAGGATGTTGTTTGTTGTGTCAAATATTTTCACATTGTGGCTGTAATGAAAACTGACTTAGTGATCTAGTGATCTAGTCCAGATCTACACACAGCAGCTTCATTATCTGCCCAGAAACCAGCAGTCCTCCTATGATGAAATAATATTCCCAGTGTGACCACAGCAGCATGTAACCACAGTATAAAATGAAATAATGGCCTAAAACTGCAGGACTCCTCCTGCATTTATCTTGTACTAGTGGTTGAAATTCCTTGATGAATTTGCAGTTAATCAAGTTACCAAAACTGATAATCCATTTTAATCTGGTTTATTCAGTCATGAGATCTTTTTTGGCTTTAAATAGTTCTCATAAAGGCCTAAATCCAAGTATATGAAACTCGCGGCTCCATGTTTGCCACTAAAATATGATCCAAATGAATACGTGTCCTTCCACATGTGAAATGTGTTTTCTGTGTCAGACTCAGCAGTTGTTTTCAGCATGCAACAGTTCCTTACTGATGATTTCAAAGTGTAATTAGCTCAGTTAGCAGGTTTGTGAACTCACCGGTCACGATGACGGTTTTTCCGTGTAACTTCACGGCACTTTTACATCTGGGCAGCTTGAGATAAGTCATATGGAGAAGAAAATAACCTCCGACTAACAGAGCTCCAAACAGCAGCAGCAGCATCATCCTGCACAGAAACCAGAAACCAAACTGCAGAGAGACTTAATGAAGGAAATATGCAGCTTTTCACGTGTGAGTAGCTGTGAACGTATGTGTGGACTTTGCTGTTACAGTTTATCAGCTGTAAGAGCAGCTCCACGCCTTTTCCCCCCTCAAAGCCAAAGAATCCCCCCCCCCCCCCCCCCTGGATTAGGTCTGCTTTCTGTCTCCAGAGTCAAAACTAAACCTGGAGAAGCAGCGTTCAGTTTTTATGCTCCACATATCTGAACAAACTCCCAGAAACCTGCAGGTCTGCTGCGACTCTCAGTTCTTTAAATCACAGCTGAAGACTTTTTTGTTTGCCGCCTTTCATTAAACCACATTAAGGGTTAATATTTTACACTGCACTGTTACTTTTATTCTCTTGTTTTATCTGTTTTATTCCCTTTTTAGCTTCTTTTTTATTTCCAAATGTAACACTTTTTAATTGTTTGTATGTGTCTTTTTACTTGTGTTGCTTTTATATTCTGTTTTAATGCTTTTTATGCTCAATTAAAACACTTTGAATCACCTTGTTGTTGAAATGTGCTACACAAATAAACTTGTCTTGTCTATAAGCATGTAAAGTGAGATGTGTCTAAGTACCAATACCAGTATCCTTAAAGTCACGTGACTGGAACCACTCCTCCTCATCCAAATGATTTTTTTTTTTACACAAATACAGTTTCAAAGTGTTCAGATTATTGAAATATTTATTAAATAAGTGTTGAAAACTGTACAATGAAGTATTATCACCACAGTCTGCTCGGGTTGCAGCTGCTGCGGCAGCGAGCCAATCACACGTCGCGTTAAATCAAAGAACGCTCGCCGTGATTGGCTGCAAGCGAAACCATACAAATAGTCACTTTTTTTTCTAGTTCTGGGTATAAAGAGGATGAAATGCAGGTATCGTTTGACTGGAGAAGTTTCGATAAAACTTGTTACTGAGTTATTTCGGTCGATACCTTAAAGGTATCGATTACTGATACGTATGGATGGATGTGTCTGTTTGTGATTTATATTCTAATGCGTGTGTGTACTTTGCATTAGAACTGCAGTTTTTTAATAAAGTAAAAGGTTTTTATACTAATTTACTGGTGTTTTTATCTCAGACCAGTGTCTGCATGTGTTTTCTTATTTATTGTTTTTATTTTTATTTTTATTGTGATGTTGTTGCAGCAGCAATTCCCTCGAATTTCCCTCTAGAAAGACAATAAAAGTGACCTTGATCAATAATTGAACCGTGTCAGTCATTCTCAGGTAAATGACAGCAGGATGTTTTACACTCTCTCACACATCCAGAGCTTTGATGCAAAGCTGCAGCGACACCTGCTGGCTGATTGCTGCCAAACTTTAGTGGTGGAAGAAGTTCTGAGCTTGTTGAAAAATAATTATATCCTATTCTGTTTTATTGTAAATGTTTTGATTCTTTGTTTTTATGTGAAGCACTTTGTGTTGCATTTTATACATGAATTGTGCTGAAGAAATAAAGTTTATTCTTATTATTATATGTAAATGTCCTGCATACCGTAAAAGTACAGAAGTATTAGCTGCAAGATTCACTTCAAGTATTGAAAGTAAATGTACTCAATATGCAAAATGAATTATACAGCAGTATTGAACCAGCAGTCAGGCGTCTGTAATCATTCCTCCTGTTCATACTGGATGTTAAAACATCCTTCAAATGTGCTTTCAATGCATTTAAAAGTCTGTGTGAAGCTTCTATTCAGCTTCATCAGTCTGAGTTCGTCATATCAAGTGGATATCTGACACATTTACAGTCTTTGTGTTTCCCTGTTGAGCTGCAGGTGGAAGTATAGTAACAAAAAGAGGAACTTTGGCACTAAAAAGACTGTAACGTTGAAAGATATCTACTTGATTTGACTCATTTGGACGCTGAAGCTTCATATTGTGGATTTTGTCCTCCATCACTTCCATTGTAAGGTCAATTCAGTTTTATTTATATGGCGCCAAATCACAACAGAAGTCTAGACTGAACTCTTTAATTTACAGAGACACAACAATTCCCCCCTTTAATGGGAAGAAACCTCAAGCAGAACCGGACTCTTGGTGGGCGGCCATCTGCTTTGACTGGTTGGGTTGAGAGATAAGAAGGGGGGGGGGGGGCAACGGCAGGAGAAGGATCCCCACAAGGGCCAGAGTCCGGTCCCTGGGGTTTCCTGTGAGATGAGAAAGCACAAAGAACTCCGGGAAGAAGCCAAGTTGTATTAATGGTAAATGAATACATACAGATGGAGAGGAGGAGAGAGGAGCCCAGTGCATCATGGGAAGTCTCCCGGCAGTCTATGCTTATAGCAGCATAACTAAAGGCTGATCCAAGAGCATTATGAAGGGATCTTCTAATGGTCAGTCCTGACTGTTGTAGACATATGATATCAAAGATAATTAAAGCAAACAGGATGCAGGAGAATCACAACAAATAATAAATATGAATACTTCTGATTTCACTTTTTGATTTTTAATAAATTCGCAAAAAAAAAAAAAAAACACGTTTTCACTTTCACGTCATTATGAGCTGTTGAGTGTTGACTGACGGGCGAAAATTGCATTTTTTTTAAAACATTTATTATTAAATATATAACACACAGTGTGCAAAGAGTGAATCCACTGTATCTGTTTATTACATGAAGCTACACTCTGCTGCAGTTTTTATGTTTTCATGTGAAATCTCTTCTTCCAGTATCACTGAAACTGCTTCAATAGAGGAGCAAAATACATCATCTCAGACCTTGATAGTCTTTTTTTTTTTTTTAATTATTGTTAATTAGTTTTTTTAACGAGTGAACAGCACAAGAATTCAGAGGTGCATGTACTTTGTGTCTGTTGAATCCTGAAACTTCACAGTTTCATTTGAACATCATTTAATAAACTCAGCGAGCACTTTATTAGGAACACCTGTCACTTATATTCTACTTTTATGAAGTTTTTACTTTTTCAGTTTTTGTTGACGTTGTCAGAAAGGTGATAATTCTACTTCCTGTTTATTAGTGATGTTGTAGTGGGTGCTGGTGGTTCCTAATATTTTAGACAGAATACTAGAAACACTTTTCAACATAATGCTGTTAAGAACACGACCACATCCTCAATAATAAACATAAAGTTGTATTGGGTTGCATTAGATTACACAGGTGTTCCTAATAAAGTGCTCTCTGATTGTTTAATCCAATATAAATAACAGTTAAAGAATCTTCAGGAACACTTGACATTTCTACAAAATTCCTCAATCAAGGAAAACCTCACTGAGAATAAAGTGGAATTCACCTTTTTTTATTTATTTTATAACCACCGGATGTGGTTGAAATCTTCAGAAACAACAAACATTGTGGACTTTTGTTGGTGTTTTGTTGAGCTGCTGATTCCAGAGTCACTATGTTGTTATTTGAATGAAAAAAGAGACCAAATGACTCTTAAAGACACTTTTAACAGATCGGGGCCAGTCTGATAAAATCTGATGAACTCTTATTAAACTTATAGGCACTGTGCAGACTGTCCTCAGCGAGTCTTTGGTACTTCCTCTGCTTTAGTCTTTAGTTTTTCCAGAAGTTCGGGTTCTGGGACATCCGTCTCTGGAAGTTTTCATACCACTTGAGGATGCAGCTGGACGGGATGAAGGTCTCCGCGGGGTTCGGCGTCATCTGCCGCTGCGACACGGCGAAGGACGCGGCGAAGTTGAACAGACTGTCCAGCATCTTCTGCGTGAACTGCATGAAGGAGTCCACGGTAGAAACGGCGGCACCGGACACCGGGATCTGCTGCACCAGCTGCTGCAGCGGCTCCACCGACACACCGACCTGAGCCATGGAGGAAGAGGAGGAGGAGGAGGCCATCGAGCCGAAGGGGTGCGCGCCGCCCTCCCCGGCCTTCAGCCCGGAGATCTTGAAGATGGCGCTGGGCTTGTCGTTGGTGATGAAGCCGAGCAGCTGCCACACCGGGCCGCCGCTTGCCGGGTCCGGGAAGGAGAAGTAGACGGCGCCGCCCATGTCCGCGGGGAACGGCACCGTGCCCAGCATGAACACCACCACGTGGTTCACCGTCTCATAGTCCGGCAGGTTGAACACGAACTTATCCGAGGAGACCTGCACCGCGTCCGTCTGCACCAACCTGCCAGCAACCAAACAGCCGAACATCCCCGCTGACAGCCGCCGTTAGCCGTCAGTTAGCCTCCTGTACTGTAAACAACTGCTTTAGCTTTAGCTTTGTTTTTAGCCTGTGAGCTAGCGGCTCCTCTCCGCTGACAGCCGGGTCCCTGCAGCCCTCAGCGGGACGTCTTTAGCCGGTAAAATGAGCCTCGCTGCCGCTGACAGCGAACATAAACGCAGCTGTGCGGGCTGGTAGAAGTTTCTAGTTCAGTCTGTCAGATCGCCCCCCAACACCCCCCCTCCCTCTGTATCTTCTTCTTCTTGTGTTTTGTTTTGCGCTACGGCGGCCGGTAGGCGTCCATAAGTGTCAGATTACCGCCACCTGCTGGACTGTAACAGCGTCACAGTGCAAATTATTTACAGTGTCCAACCAAAGTGATCCGGTTCACGACATTTTCTTCTCTATAATTCAGACCCAACTGCTTGAGTTGATGCAAATCCTTCCCTCAGTGTCACATCTGATCTTCTCCAGATAAATATCTCCTGGCAGCGTTCAGCGCCATCTTTATTCTTTCTGACTTCACTTGTATTTCAGCAGCTTGATTTATGATCACGGCAATGATGCCAAAAGTCTTTTCTTGTCTCTGCAGATATTGTGATCAGTTCCTCTCCTGCTCTGGTTCTTTCTGCACTGCCGTCATCTCCACATCCTCTGACTTCTCTTCTTACTGCAGCAACATGTTTATATTCCTGACAGCAGAAACATCTGAGGAGCTCTTTCATATTTCATATAATCAAGGTCTATCCAGCAAATCCCCCTTCAAAACTCAAACACGCAGAATTACTGTCCTCCTTCACCTCTTGTCTGAATCTGGTCATTCTTCTTGCCTCACACACACACATACCTGCAGAGCACCGCCTTCATCTCTGCTTCCGGTCTGAGCAGGATGCAGGTCACACTGCTGATATCTTCAAGTCTAAAGTCTGTTCTTGTCACTGCTGTCATCCCAACGAGATGCATCTGACTGGAGTCTCCATCTGCTGCTCGACCATCCACCTGACGGATTAATAATGATGGGGATATTGATGCCCTCAGTTTGGTCTGACAGGCAAACTTGGTTCGTTGTTGTTGACCTTTCCAGAGGACTGACACACGTCTAAACCCCAGTCTTAAAGGACAATTCACAGTGTTTCTAGTGTGTCTTAAAACAACAGTCACAAGCCCAAATGAACATTAAAGCTCCTCCTGTTCATACTGACCATTAGAAGATCTCTTCATAATGACCTTACAATGGAAGTGATGGAGGACAAAATCCACAGTCCTCCTTCTGTGCAAAATATGTATTTCAAAGTTTATCTGAAGCTAATATGAAGCTTCAGCGTCCAAATGAGTCAAATCAAGTAGATATCTTTCAACGTTACAGTCTTTTTAGTGCCAAAGTCCCTCTTTTTGTTACTATACTTCCACCTGCAGCTCAACAGGGAAACACTGTCCGAGGAAACACAAAGAGGGAATTTGATGATAAAAAGACTGTAAATGTGTCAGATATCCACTTGATATGACTAACTCAGGGGGGAGCCAGTGCAATGACAACAGAATCGGTGTTATATGTTGGTGTTTTCACTCTCATCAGGATCGTGGCAGCGTTGTTCTGGATGTACTGGAGCTTCTGGAGGCTCCTGCTAGGATCCCAGTGAAGAACACAGTGCAGTAGACCAGTCTGAAGGGGATGAAGGAGAAGTTTCTCTACATCTGACAGCGTTAGAGAGAGACGAGGAGGAGTTTACAGATGTCTTTGAGATGGTAGAAAGAAGCTTTGAACAGAAATAAATGCTCTGCCTGAGAGACAAGACTCAGGGTAGAGAAATTACAGGTAGTCGTGGAGAAGTTCGATGATTCGTGAATCGGCTCGTTAGAGTCAACAGAGCCGTTAAAATAACGGGATTAAGCGTCAATATGACCGGAAGTGAGACGTCTTTGCTTTAAAAAAATAAAATAAAGCAAAACATTCTTGAAACAACTTCAGACTCGAAATACAATTTCACTTTAAACAAAAAAAAGTGGAAATCATAATTAGATTAAAAAAAAAAGTTTGGCATAAGACATTACAATTTGTATTTTAAGTAAAAAAAGAAATCCAGTGTTTTTTGCGCAGGAAACCTGAAACTAAACAGGCTTAAAAAAAAAAACTACAAATGCTAATTTTAAGTCATCAAGTTCTTAATTTACTTCATAATTAGCCCTAAAACTAAGATTTGCATGGCTATAATATTCATGCTTTATTTATATAACACCTTTCATGACCAGGACGCATCTCAACGTACGATTCAACAGCAAAAACACCAGAAACACAAGTTTAAAAGCAGACACACACACACACACACACACACACACACACACACACACACACACACACACAAGGAAGAAATGCAGTTACACAGTCACTAAAAAGAAATGAGAGAAAATCATAACAGATTAAAACAGACAGCTGTTAGTTATAGGCTGTATTAAAAAGGCAGGTTGTCCACGGAGTCAGTCAGTCTAATATTTAAAGACAGAGTTCCATAGTGGCTAAAAGCAGCATCCTGAAAGGTTTGAACAACAATAACATCCTGCATTGTGTTGCTAACTTTTTGTACTTATAATTCTTATAATTCTAATGAATAAATAGAAATATTTATAAGTGTTTTTTATGATTTCTGTTTTCATTTTAACAGAAAACAATAACAAAAGTTACTGTATCATGAAGAATTGTTTGCTGAATCCCCAGAACCACTTATTTATTAATTGTAAATATACTGTAAATATTCTAACAAAATAGTTGATTATTGGTATTATTGAAAGTATGTTTGTATGTACAATAATTCATTTTTTATTTATCTGCTGAATTATGTCTGCAGATTTTTTTTATGATATATTTAAATGAATAAAAGATGCACTGAACAGCAGCTGTTTGTTTGTTTGATATTCTGTAATAACTGTTAAAATCATGTTATGTTATGTGATGTAAAGTTCCTTCAGTACAGTTACAAGTGGAATTATTAACATCAGTTTAATCGGCCACCTTGACTTGTTTTCTGTCTGTATTCAAAATCACAAACATGTTTATTGCCAAGTAGGTTTGCACATACAAGGAATCTGCCTTTGTGTTGTGGTGCATAACAATCAGAAAATAGGAGGTAAGTGAAAATACAACTTCACAAAAGTCAGGTGAGCTGCAACGATCAGGCATTTATTTGCCAACAAATAAATTAATCAGCAACTATTCGATTAATCGTTTTGGGTAATTTTTTTTTTTTTTTTTTTAAAGTCCAAATTCTCTGATTGCAGCTTCTTAAGTGTGAATATTTTCTGGTTTCTTTAGTCTTTATGACAGTAAAGTGAAGATCTTTGAGTTGTGGACAAAACAAAACATTTCAGGACGTCATCTTTGGAAAACACTGACCCACATTTTTCACCATTTTCTGACATTTTATGGACCAAACAACTAATCAAATAATTGATAAAGAAAATAATTGTTCGTTGCAGCCCTAATCAAAAATAATATAAATTAAATTTTACAATAAATTAATCAGTAAAAAATATATTCTAAGTGAAAAGAGCTGTAAAGGAAGCTATTGACCGAGAATGTGCAAATGTTCAGTATAAACAGTGTAAACAGTTTATGTAATGTGTAAATTTAATAATGATTAAGCAGATTGTCTCATTATATCACTGATATTAAACTGACACTGTGGTGTTTTATTTTGAAGGCAGTAACCGGATGTGGTCTCCCTCCGTTTCCGCTGACTTGACGCTCGCGGAGTTCAGTCAGTTGAGCCGCGGGCAGCTCAGCTGTTTGTACGGAGTCATTTAGAGCATCAAAACAAACTGAAATAAACTTTCTGCTCGTATGTTTGTGGACCGTCACCTTCCTGTACGGATTAACGACTTTTAACCGACACCAACAGGTAAACAGTCCCGTTATTTTCCCGGTTTGTGTGTGTAAACTTTTGCTTGTTAGCTAAACAGGTTAGCCACCCAATGCTAGCAGCGGAGCCTGTGTTAGCCTGCAGTTTGGTCCTTTAAGCAGAAATAAAGTCGCATTTTTACGGTTTATCGCTTTTTGAAGGGGCGACAGAGATGTTGGTGTGTTTATATCAGCTGCTGTTGGCACTTTGGTGAATGTTGTGTTAATTAGTGACGCTTTTATGGGTCTTTTTCTGTGTGTTAAGGAGACTGTTTATGTTATTGTGGTTAATTAAAGGTGACTTTGAGGTTTATTTTGTATCTGTGAACATGAGCTGAAGCTTCATAATCCACGTTATCAGGAGATACTGAAGCTCAGTGAACACAAAGGGAAGGATTGTATATGTAGTTCACAGTGTTGGAAAGTAACTAAGTACATTTACTCAAGTACTGTACTTAAGTACAATTTTGAGGTACTTGTACCACATTTCTCACCATTTTCTGACATTTTAAAGATCAAATGACTAATCAACTAAGCAAGAACGTAATCATCAGATTAATTGATATTGATATTGATTGAAAATAATGGTTAGTTATTGTGGAGCGGAGGCTTTTAAAGCATCAGATTAATGAACAATCAAACATTCAGCTGTCACACTATCAATTCATCTGTTGATTATTTTCCTTATTAATTTATTAGTTGTTTGGTCCATAAAATGTCATAAAAGTGTCAAAGTCCAACATGACGTCCTTAAAGATCTTCAGTTTACTGTCATAGAGACTAAAGAAACCAGAAAATATTCACAGTTAAGAAGCTGCAATCAGAGAATTTCAATATTTTTTTTCTCAGAATGACTCAAAATGATCAATCAATTATTAAAATAATTGACTAATTGCTTAATGGACTGACTGTTGCAGCTTTAATTCAGTTGTCCACATACATTTGGCCATGCAGGCTGTGTAGTTATGAATAGAAAATAAAGAAGGTAGATTAGTAATGATGGTGAAATATATAAGAAAGAGAAGAAGTTAAACAGCTGCCAGAATATTATGAGCTAAAATGATACTGATGGTACTGATATATTCTTTTATTATTAATCACAACAGTTGCTTTTATCAGTTTGTTCAACTGCAGAAAATTAATCACAACGATGTTTATTATTTATTTAAATGATTTTACAAGCTCTAAGCCTGAAATGATCTGTTTCCATCGTCTGTTTCCTCCAGCAGGAAGCAGGATAATGTCTCCATGTTATAATGAGCAGGTTATTATGGGATGTTTTGAGGATGTTTTCTCCTTCATGACATCTTAAACTACTCTGCAGTAAAGTGTCTCTTTGAAGCAGAGTGAGTTTTCTGTGGGACAGAAGGTTATTTTTAGTCTCCCTGCGTCTCTGTGAATCCAGAATCTGTTGAATAATTCATGATCTTCTCTCTGTGAGTCTCTCAGATATTCCTCCAGCGTCCGGCGGCTCAGCTGCCAGCGTCTCTTCTTTCTCCTCCTGCTCCTGCTCTGCTCCGTTAGCTCTCAGTGGAGGAAACAAAGACCGAACAGTTCTGTCCCCCAAAAAAACACAAAACGCTCCTTTTAGCAGCAGCTCTGACGGGTTTAATGTGTCCATCGGTTCGTCTTCCAGGTCGGGATTTTCCCACAGAGCAACAGTGAAGGATCAGAGTGTCTGCAGGGCTTAAAAAGACTTAAAAACACTGAATGCAGTTTCCTTAAAGAGTCTTAAAAAGGTGTTTTATATATTGAATATGGTCTCTTTCCTGCTGTAGACGGTAACATGCTGTAAGCAGCTGATCTGCTACAGTAACTGATCATTATTCATCAGTTAATCCTTCCATCTATATACTGCTGTTTATCTGGGTCCATGTCACTTTAATTTAATTCATATCATCAGGAATTATTGTTATATACCAGAGCTAATGAAGAATATCAGTATGGATTAATGTGTTGATTAATTTCTTGATTGATCGATCAGCTGTTTGGTCGATAAAATGTCTTCAAATGTTTTGTTTTGTCCACATTCAAAGATCTTCAGTTTACTGTCATTTAAGAAGCTGGAATCAGAGAATTTTAGTCGATTATCAAAATATTTAATAGTTGGCAACTAATTGATTAACTGACCAATGGTTGTGTCTATAAAATATCAGGAAATAGTGAAAACAGCAGTTTTTCACAGAGCTCCTGGTTTACTGTCGTTTATGACACAGAAAAGCTGCAAATCTTCAACATTTTATCTTTAAAAACAGTTGCTGATGAATGAAAAACATTTCAGATACAAATTACTGTTCAAAGCAAAGAGTGTTTCTGTTGTCATAAAACATTAATGTTAGTTTTATATGTCAGATATTTACATCACATCATAACAGACGTCCACGTCGTCATCTTTACTGGAAAGGTGTGTGTGTGTGTGTGTGTGTGTGTGTGTGTGTGTGTGTGTGTGTGTGTGTGTGTGTGTGTGTGTGTGTGTGTGTGTATGTGGGTGTGTGTGTGTGGTTATGGTAGGTGCTGACATAATAAAGTTTGTGAGTCACTGGTCTAATGAAAATATGCTGTTGAGTTGCATTATGGGAAATGTAGGATCCAGTGTTTCTGCTACTTTGATTTGTTTTTTGTGATTTCCAAACGTCTCTGGACGGCCTCGTTAATTCTTCGCCGCTCGTGTGTTTAACAGGATTTGGGAGGATGGCAGAGCCGGGCAGAAGATTTCTCCCTCACTGACAGAAGAAGAGGAAGAGGAGGAAGAGGAGGAGGAGGAGGGATGGAGCGTGCTCGTAGTCTCCTGCTGAACGAGGAGGCGTGCGGTCAGCTGGGCGAGCATCAGAAGGCCGAGTTCATCTTCGAATGGCTGACCGACCTGAAGAAGCTCCTCGCCACCTCCGACAGGGTGAGAGCTGCGTTGACCAATCAAAAAGGTGCTTTTACTTGTATTAGTTAGAGAAGAAAACAAACAGTATTTCTCTTCTCTTCAGGCTGATATCAAACAGAACCAGCGGCGTCTGGTCGAACAGCTGTCAGGCGTTCTGATTGGCTCCCCCGGCCCGCCGACCCGCTGGCTGCTGGCCGACTGTTTGGCCCTGCTGTACCGCCTGGGAGACCCCGTCCCTTCCAGCCTATTGGTGGACAGGTGTAATGACATCATCCGAAGCAAAGACGACTCGCCGTCAGGTCTCCCGACCCGACTGTAAGTCAGGCTGCGTTCAGGGTACCCTGACCATTCTCATCACCCTCGTTATGTTTTTACTGTGATATTTTACCATAAAAAATAATAGACGTCATCACTGTGATGTCACCCACTGGTTTATGGACGAGAGGGTGGAGCTAACCCTAACGCTAGCTAGTAGCTTGGTTAGCACCATTTTTCTATGGTGATTGACTCGCTTTTAGAGCCTCAAGTGGCCGTTAGAGGAACTGCAGTTTTTGGAGGTTGCTGCTTGATTTTTTTTACCAACAATAATCGTAGCGTGAAGATTTGATAGCAGCACATCTCTGTTACATATATAAAGCTTTACTATATATATATGGATAATAATATATTATATATAATTGTGTGTGTGTGTGTTTCAGGGCAGCCGTGGCGTGTCTGGGCGCTCTGTTCGAGCAGCTCGGTCGGATGCTCGCCGGCCTCTTCAAAGACACTCTGGTCAACCTGCTGAAAGCCATGAAGAACGCAGAGGTCAGTTTAGTGTTTTTATCTGGAAAACAGGAAGCAGCAGAGAGAGAAACAGGAAGAAGATTCAGATTAGTTTTACTTTCTCGCTCTATTTCAGGATTTCATTTTATGTTCAGTTTAACTTTCTGATCACTTCTGTTTTAGGTTTTATTTACTTTGCTGGATTATTTCAGTTTCTGTTTAGTTTCCCCCCCACACTAACCTCAAACAGGATCAGTCCTTTAATTCAGTCTCTTCCACTCGTCTGTGTCTGTCAGTGAAAGCTGTTAATTCTCCACAGATTTAGCTTTTTAAATACGTTTGTGCTGCTTCGTTCTGGGCTCGGACTCTCCAGTGAGAGAGATTTGTAATCACAGTGAGGAGCTTTTCAAGGTTAAATAAAGTTCTCGTGTGAATGAGGTCCAGGTGGGGCAGCTGTGGTGTAATGAGGTCATTTCCTGTGTTTTTTTGCATCAGTCTCAGGGTCGGTATGAGATCATGTCGAGTGTGGAGAAGATCCTGCGAGGACTGGGTGTGAGCGCCATGCCGTGTCACCGTGACGTCTACAAGGCGGCGAGGGCTTGTCTGACTGACCGCTCCATGTCCGTACGCTGCGCCGCCGCCAAGGTGACACGAAGACTCCCGGTTGGTTTCAGCTCATTCCTTTAAAAGTCCCACAGAGACGCTAACAGTCGGTCCGTCTGTGTCTTCCTGTCAGTGTCTGCTGGAGCTGCAGAGGGAGGCGGTGTTCCTGTGGACCAGCGAGC
>NC_058120.1:29581912-29594412 GCF_914725855.1 Thunnus albacares | reverse complement strand
TCGTATAAATAAACGGGAACCGTGTCTCCGTGTCTGAACAGCGATGAAGAACCTGCTGCTGCACTGCAGGGAGCTCGTCACCGAAGACGTCATCAGCCGTCTGCTCACGCCGTTGGCCTGCGCCGTAGCCCTGCTCACCAAGTCAGTCCCTGATTGGTTGTTTTTGAAGCATAAATCTGATGTCATTCTGTATTGATCTGCTCACAAGTATCGTGTGACTTCAACCAGCTGCCAGAAATACTGACTAGATCACCAAATGTGGATTCATCCGCTGCTGAAAATAGTCCCCAATAAATACATTAGTCTGTTTGTTAGAAACTACAGTGAACAGCTGTTTCAACAACATAAAACATTACAAATACCTAAAATTAAGACAAGACAGACCAAAAACCCCCACGACACGAGAGCAAACACAAATACAGAAACAAACAAACAAACAAAAATCAGCAGTGCTGGTGCATTTATAAAATACTGTTTGTATGTATTTAAACTGTTATATTTGTTTCCCTCATACTTATAACTCTTCACCATTGGTGACCAGTCCCTGACAAACTCCTCCAGAGAGCCTCTTCACACATATGAAAGTCTTTCTGACGGCAAAATGGACGTAAGTTTTTCATACCTCATTAGGACATCAGGAGGCTTTTCGTCCAGCCATTTTTTAATATTGTGAGTCGTGTCGTATACAAAATAATTCTAAGAATGTTCCCGTGCTTTACGAGGTATTTTCTTTATCTCGTTTTGGACTGAGAGCCAAAAAATTACAATTTTAGGGCACAAACGCATAAGATGACTCCATGTACCAAACATAACGGGGATCATATTTACAGCTGAGGTCACATGTAGTCTGTGTCTATTTGTTAGAGCGTGTCATTCTCTTTGCCTTCATTTAATATGTTTCACATCATCAATATGGGACCAAAAATGTTTTACTGTTGAAAGACGGGATGTTAACAAACATTTGGTCATAAATATAACTTTCCTCTTTAAAGAAGAAGCTTTCTGTAGGATCTTTTCCCAGTTATTCATATTCATACCACTCTGATATATTGGTATGGATCGGATATAACTCCTAAGTTGTAAATAAATTGTGCTTGAGGAAGGTCTCTGAGCCTTTTTAAACATGGTGGTTCTGTCTTTAATATAAATATAGAATAAGAGCAGACTGGTCTTTGAGGTTAAATAGAATGAGGACTAAAAGACTGTAGATGTTACTTCCAGCAGCTGAAAGCTCTCTGCTGATGTGTTATTTGTGTGTTTTCCAGGTTGCCTGCTCTCATCAGGTCTTACGGTAGTTCAGTTCGTGTCTGGTCAGTCGTCTACAGGCTGAGAGTGTACGAGCTGCTCGCTCAGCTGCCTCCTCAAACCTACCAAGGTAACAACACACCTCCGTCACTCTGCTCTCCCTTCTTCTCTTTCTTTCTGTTGTCCATCTTCCTGCTTTTACCCTGATCAATATCCATAAAAATATCTAAATTGATTTTTGTCAGAAGTCTCTGTGCATGTCTTTTATTTCTTTGTTTTCCCTTCATTCTTCCTGTTTTTCCTTTCTTTTTTCCCCTTACTGCATCACATCTGTCCTTTTATTTCTTCTCTCATTTCCTCTTTCTTCCTTCTCTTCTTCCCTAGTGGTGGAAGAAGTACTCAGATCTTTTACTTAAGTAAAAGTACATAAGTATTATGAGCTTGATGTAGTTAAAGTATTGCAGTAAAAGTAGTGGTTTGGTCCCTCTGACTGATATATTATTATATATGACATCATTAGATTATTAATAGTGAAGCATCTTCTCTTAAACCTCTCTGACTTTTCTCTTAACATCATAAACTCTGTGAATCTTTGGTTTCAGCCTGATGAACGTGTCTGAGATCCCTAAAATGTCCGTATAAGGCGACGTGTTCTGCTGCGTTTGTGGGCGAGTTTCATTCACAGAAATGTTCCCAAAGAGTGAAAAGAAGAATCAGTGTCATCAATCGTATTAGAGGAGCTGAAACTATTATAAAATATGAATCTATCAGAGCAGCTGCACTGTGACAGAAATAAAGAGGAAACGCTTTGACAGGAAGTTAGATGCTAAAAAAAACATCCTTCTAAAGCAAAACGCTCCATGACTGATATGAGAGGCATCATGTGACCATCACAGAGATATTAGAGGAGAGAATATTACAGCCTGCAGTTGCTGATGTTACAGTCAGCTGCAACACAACACGATGCTGCACAGAGAGCTGCTGTTTACCACTACTGACATAAACATCAGCACAGTGTTTTTCCCCTGTGAATGCCACAAGTTCTCTTCAGTCCCTCTGTTCATCTGAGTGCTTTCTGCATGAGTCTCGATGTTTCTTTGCTCCGTTTTATGTGTCTTTCTCTCTTAACTCGTTTATTTTGGTGTATTTTTATGTCAAACGTTGATGTTTGTTCCATCAGGTGTGATTGAAATACTGATATTATTTTCTGTCTCCGTCTCTCAGAGAGTTTTGGTTTGGTGATGAACCAGCTGGTGTCTGATCTGTCCAGTCAGGACAACCTGAACCAGCCGTGCTCAGAGCTGACCTTGCTGCCTCCCTTTTGTCACCGTGACGACCTGCAGCTGGTCGGCCCCGCCCTCCACGACACCGACCAGAGATACATCGAGGAACAGGTGAGGCGCGTCTGTAATGAACACGTCAGACTGATAACGGTACTGAAGGATGTGAGTGATAAGTGTTTAATGTTTAATGTCAGCTCCATGGCAGCAGTGTGGGAGGAGGATCTCTGGACAACGACGCCTTCAGTCTGTGTGAGAGGAGTGACGAAGCTCCCGCTCCTCTTCCTCCTCCCGTCGCTCTGACCGCCGCCGCCGTCCAACTCTTTGGAGCGCTCCTCCCCCACATCATCTCCGCTCAGAGGTAACTCACCTGCTGCCGGCAGAAGTTAAACATCAGACATGAAGAAGTGTTGCTTAGATCTTCTTACATTTTTTTGTTTTATGTCGTCAATCAACAAAGACAGAATATTTAAAAGTCCAACTGAAATTAAACATCTGCTCTGAAAATCACTTTGTTCTCCTTTGAGAGAAGATCAGAAACTAAAAGGGAGAAATTCATATTTTGAATGTTGTGGTTTCATGATGGCGCTTCCTTGTTTTACATTAATTTATCAGAATATAGTTCATAACCGTCTACGTAGATAAAGCGATAACGTGTTCTATCATCACCCCTCCAGCTGCTGTCAATCAAACACAGACACCGACACGGCCCTCCAGCTGCTGTCAATCAAACACAGACACCGACACGCCCCCCCAGCTGCTGTCAATCAAACACAGACACCGACACGCCCCTCCAGCTGCTGTCAGTCAAACACAGACACCGACACGCCCCTCCAGCTGCTGTCAATCAAACACAGACACCGACACACCCCCCCAGCTGCTGTCAATCAAACACAGACACCGACACGCCCCTCCAGCTGCTGTCAATCAAACACAGACACCGACACACCCCTCTAGCTGCTGTCAGTCAAACACAGACACCGACATGCCCCTCTAGCTGCTGTCAGTCAAACACAGACACTGACACGCCCCCCCCCCAGCTGCTGTCAATCAAACACAGACACCGACACGCCCCTCCAGCTGCTGTCAGTCAAACACAGACACCGACACGCCCCTCCAGCTGCTGTCAATCAAACACAGACACCGACACACCCCTCCAGCTGCTGCCAGTCAAACACAGACATTGATACTCCCCCTCCAGCTGCTGTCAATCAAACACAGACACCGACACGCCCCTCCAGCTGCTGTCAGTCAAACACAGACATTGACACTCCCCCTCCAGCTGCTGTCAGTCAAACACAGACACCGACACGCCCCCCCAGCTGCTGTCAATCAAACACAGACACCGACACGCCCCTCCAGCTGCTGTCAATCAAACACAGACACCGACACGCCCCCCCCCCCCCCCAGCTGCTGTCAGTCAAACACAGACACCGACACGCCCCTCCACAAAGACCTTTTTTCTTTCTCTTCGTAATGAAAAACTATTAACGTTACGTTTTTAAACAACCTGTTTACATTATTTTTGACTTTAGAAAGTGATGATTAAATATGATTTCAGTTGGACTTTAAGGAGCTCATTAATCTGAGCTGTTAATTGTTGATACACCCGATAGCGTGTCAGACGGTTATCCATATTTTAAAGTTGAAAAATAACGGTGTATTTTGAGCCATAATTGTAAGTTAGAATATAAACAGTACATCTCTCTTTGTGTCTACTTGTCTTTGTCAGAGTGAGGATATTGGAGCAGTTTGTAGAAACCGTGAACCAGCTGAAGGGTCAACGCCAGCAGACCGTCCAGACTCACATCTGTGCTGCCCTCTGCAGTCTGCTGAAGGTACTACACCAGACTCCTGTCTGTTCTTCTGCAGACACATTCAGACTGAGCTGATATAAGAAGAAGATTCATTGATTGGTAGAATCTGCAACTATTTTGACAGTTGATCAATTGATTCCGTCATTTTTTTAAGAAAAACTGGTTTCATTTTCTCCAACGTGAGGATTTTTTAAACTGAATATCTTTTGGGTTTTTGACTCTTAGTCTGATAAAACGTCACCTGTAACAAAAATAATCAACATTTTTCATGTTTTACAGTGTAATGAAAACATGTCGGCAGCTCATTTAGATGTGATAACAGATACTTTGTGGCTGTAGTTTAATTACTGTATGTAACACGCCGTCCTGTATCTGTATTTCCTGAATAGTGTTTATTAGCAGAAAGGAAGTCGTCTTTATATCTTTTCTTCTTTCTTTTGCTGCTTACAAACGAACCAAAAGAATAATAGTTTTGTTCTACATGTGTTAAGATAATGTCAGTAACAAATTAAATTAATAGATTAATCTTTAATTTATTGCCAATTGTCAGTATCTATCAGCATTTCTGTACAATTACAGAAACATTTCAGGCTTCAGAGTTGTGAGCTTCTGACTGAGTTTAACAAATCCAGATATTTTACCAACTTGGACCTGAAATGGGACCAGATATCATCATTTGACTGAAAAATATGGTTAATGAAGGTTTAAAACAACCTCGATGGAAACCAGTCTGACTCAGTATTTGTGTTTCCCTTTGACGCGTACGTCCTCGTCCTCAGCACCAGGGGAGCGTCCGGGGGTCTCTGGGGCCGGAGGAGATGCGTCCCCCGGTGTTGTCCCTCCTGTCGGGGGCGCTGGAGAGCGTCAGTCCTCTGCTGCGCTGCCTGGCCGCTGAAGGTCTGGCCCGGCTGGTGCAGGTGGTGGGAGACCCCGGCTTCACCGTCTCCGTCTCCCTGCTCTGCTTCGACAGGTGGGAGGAACGTGAACACGCAGCTCGCTCGGTTGCTAACATGACTTTACACATAATGTGGATGGAAAGGTTGTTTCCTGTAGTATCGATGCATCTTTTTTTATATATTTTATATTTGTAAATAGTGAAGCAGAATTCCTTCTATAGAAAGCAGATGAAAACTCTTGATCTATTTCAGTCTGTTTCTTCTTTTTTTAAAGTGTCTAAACATCAGAAACAAAGCAGGTCATGTTTCAAAAATACACACGACACAAAATAATTATATAACGAACCAGAAATATTCAGAAAAAAAGGCTTAAAATAACTCAAAGATGAAGTCTGGATCTAAATATATCACAGCATGTGTTTACTGTTGATCTGAAATAATGACGTGTGTCACCATCGTCCTCCAGGTGAGCTGATGTTAGATGAAGGATGAAGAAGGATGAGGTCAGGCCTCACCAGCCGAACTACGTCTGACCTCTGACCTGTTCGACCATATTTAATAAATCATTACATCATAATACAACCAGCAAAACATTCATTTAGCTCACATAACCGACAAAACCAATCCTGTTATTTCCTGTGTGTTTACAAACCAACATCTTGTGTTTTAAATCTTGTTGTCATTGTCAACTTTTTCATCTTCGGGGGCCAAAAATTTAAATGTAGTAAGTCTCTTATATGAGCATATTATCAATAATACTCAAATTTATAAAACTGTGACTAAGTTTGCAAACAAACCGACACAATTTATTGTCATTTATCAGCCGACGTATAAACTCTCAGAGGTGTCAGAAGTGGACGGGACACCGTGAAGTTACAAAAACAGGACAAACAAAGTTGATGTAAATGTTTTATTAATGCACTCGACCTATTTACAATAATTCTTATTTTCCTCTTTTAGACACCTGATACTCTGATAGATGACGTATAAAGAGCACTGTGCTTTCTCTCTAGAGCTGCAACGATTAGTCGACACAAAGTGAATCATCAACTATTTTGATAATCTTTTAATTGAAAGAAAAACTACCAAAAAGTTTCTGCTTTCAGTTTCTCTAACGAGAAGATTTAAATCTTTTCTGTGTCAGTCATGACAGTGAACTTAATGTTTTTGGGTTTTGGACCGATGATCAGACGAAACAAGACATTTGAACACATCTGTTGCTGTTTTAGGGAATTATAACTAAACGATTAATCAAGATAATAATCGGCAGGTTTGCAGCCATAATTCCAGTGTGTTTTTACAGGAATATTAACTGCAAATTGAAATATAGATGAAATTATTTTTTAACCCTAAAAACAAAGTTTTCAGTACGTCTGTCAGGTGCAGGTGTTCCTGTCAGGTTGCGTACAGCCCTGAAAGCCTTCATCAATAAGTCTGAACAGCCTTAGTGATGTCATTGATCAGCTGCTCTCATCTGGACTCTGGTTGTTGGATCATAACATGAAAATATTCAGAGAGTTAAGAAAGAAAACAAACCGGAAACAGTAAAAACTGAAATTACTGTGTTAATGGCCTCTGCACAACCACTGAGCTGACAGTATTGATAATTAACAGTATTGATAATTAACAGTATTGATCGTGACTGTGTTCCAGGCTGAAGACGGCGCGGGACGCAGCTTCTCGCAGCGGCTACACTCTGGCTCTGGGGGCGCTGCACCGCTACACCGGAGGCATCAGCTCACCTCAACACCTGTCCACCTGCCTGGGAGTCCTGTTCACTCTGAGCCAGGACAGCACCTCACCTGAAGTCCAGGTACGCAGGACGCTCAGTGACGCTCATCCTTAACGTGAAGCTAGTTCAATGTGGAGTCTGTGTAAACCTGACTGTCTCTCTGTGTGTTGGGTGCAGACCTGGTCTCTCCACAGTCTGTCTCTGGTGGTCGACCTGTCCGGCGGTCTGTACCGCGCCCACGCCGAGCCGTCCTTCACCCTGGTGCTGCGGCTGCTGCTGTCGACCTCGCCCACCCACCCCGAGGTGCATCACAGCCTGGGACGCTGCCTGCACGCCCTCATCACCTGCCTGGGCCCCGACCTGCAGGGTACGACCACGTTACACCCGAACACAAAGTCAGTCTCAGTCAGTCTCAGGCAGTTGCAGGCAGTCGCAGACAGTCACAGACAGTCTCAGGCAGTCACAGACAGTCTCAGGCAGTCACAGACAGTCTCAGGCAGTCTCAGTCAGTCTCAGTCAGTCGCAGACAGTCGCAGTCAGTCTCAGACAGTCTCAGACAGTCGCAGTCAGTCGCAGTCTCAGACAGTCTCAGACAGTCTCAGACAGTCTCAGACAGTCGCAGTCAGTCGCAGTCAGTCTCAGACAGTCTCAGACAGTCTCAGACAGTCTCAGTCAGTAGCAGACAGTCGCAGTCAGTCTTAGTCAGTCTCAGACAGTCTCAGACAGTCTCAGTCAGTCGCAGACAGTCGCAGTCAGTCTTAGTCAGTCTCAGACAGTCGCAGTCAGTCGCAGTCAGTCTCAGACAGTCTCAGACAGTCTCAGTCAGTCTCAGGCAGTCGCAGACAGTCACAGACAGTCTCAGGCAGTCTCAGGCAGTCTCAGTCAGTCTCAGACAGTCTCAGACAGTCGCAGTCAGTCGCAGTCAGTCGCAGTCAGTCTCAGACAGTCGCAGTCAGTCGCAGTCAGTCGCAGTCAGTCGCAGTCAGTCGCAGACAGTCTCAGACAGTCTCAGACAGTCTCAGTCAGTCTCAGACAGTTGCAGACAGTCACCTGTGCTGCGTCCTCATGAGGAACTAAAAACATCCAAACTCTCATATTTTTAAGCCACTTTAAAGGACGGTTCACTATTTTTCAAGTGTGTCTTAAACACAACAGTCAGTCATCAAATGAACATTAAAGCTGTTTTTCTTGCTATAATCATTCCTCCTGTTCATACTGACCATTAGAAGATCCCTTCATAATGACCTTACAATGGAAGTGATGGAGGACAAAATCCACAGTCCTCCTTCTGTGCAAAAATGTATTTAAAAGTTTATCTGAAGCTAATATGAAGCTTCAGCATCCAAATGAGTCAAATCAAGTAGATATCTTTCAACGTTAGTCTTTTAAAGTTTTGAGAGAGAACACGACACATTAATCCTCTGAACTCAAACTCTGACCTGGAAACGAAGGATCTACTTTCTTCTTCTTGATCTTTGACATCGTGGTTTTATAACTCAGGTGGAGACAAAGAGCCGTTTGGTGTCAGTATTACCTTAAAAATCAAAATGCATTGATACGAAATGACTGAAATAACATTCAGTTTGTTGGTAAATGATCAAGTTTTTAAGCCATTATCATCATTTTGAGAGTAAATTTAACATAGTTACCAGCTGATATTTGTGTTTTTAATAATAATAATTTTAACAGAAAACTATTAGAAACATTACCAGTGTTATTACATGTTATTATCATATATATTATGATGATATTAGAGACTGAGGCGGCTGCTGTGACCCGTGTTGTGTCTGTCAGGTGAAGGTGCGGCTCTGTCGGCTCTGCGCTCCAGCTGTCTGGTGGGTTGTGAAGTGATGCAGGACGGTCCGGACTGTCTGGTTCAGGCCAGAGCTATTTCCTGTCTGCAGCAGCTGCACATGTTCTCGCCGCCGCACGTCAACCTGGCCAGCCTCGTACCTGCGCTCTGTGTGAGTACGCCTGAGTACACATCCGGCTGACTACCTGTCGAAGCGCTTCGACTGAAGCCAGCTGTCTGACTACTCGTCTAAGTGTGTCTGCAGCTGTTTGCTGTTCTTAGAAAGATAAAATTAAACATTTGACAGAATGTATTTAATAAGACTACAAGTCTAAATCCCAGTTAGCGCCCTCTAGAGGATGACATTCTTTCATTACAGCCAACAAAACGCAAACGTTGATGAGGTTGAAAGTTAATTCTTGACCTTGACAACAGAAATTTGACAACTCAGTGTCCGAGATGGGCTGCAAATAAGGATTACTTCCTGTATTAATTCATCTTCTTACATTTTCAAAATGCTTGAACCAGACAATTTGCAGCATTAAAAGATTTATTGATGAATTGACTAATTGTTTCAGCTGTTAACAGGAGCACATAAAGTTAGATTGGAGTTCTGCTCTGGATCGAGATGCTTAATAATTCTGCTTCCTGTTAGCCGACACTAGAATAAACATTTACTCCGCCAACTTCACTGACCTCATCTGTGTTCAAGGAGATGTGTGTTAGACATGTAGACGTGTGTTTTTTTTTGACCCTGTGTTGTGTCTTACAGGAGATCTTGTTGGATTATTCCATGTTGGTAGGTTTTTCCTCTGAACGACGTGACGCTGCTGTTTGTCTCTTTATTTTATATTCAGCTTTGTGTTGCTGTGGAACTTTTTAAAACAGTTTTCTGTCACTGAAACACTGTTTTAATGCAGGAGTCTGCTGGTTATGAACCATATTAACATCACAACTCACATGAAACATGTCACAGTTTTTCTGTTGGAGCTTTTCATGTTGCACTAAACTGATCCTGTATTAACTCACTATGTTGCTTTTAACCGTTTTCTTTGCAGACTGACAGTTAACTCAATAACACCTTATTCCTAATTTAAACACCGTCCTCCTCCCTGCTGCCTGGTTTTATCACCTACACAGAAACTACTCGGTGTTTCCTCTACAAAGACTCACTAATCCCACCAATTAATGAGATTATTAATATACATCTTGTGAATTTGATTAATTATTTTAAGAGATCTCTCAGTTCAATTTTGAAATTGTAAGAAATTTACATTTAACATAATTGCTCAGACATAAAAAATTAGATCACACAAGGATTGATTGAGACAGAATAATTAATCAGTTAATCCAATAGTTTATTAATAGATTTATCGATATAGAAAATGACTGTTAGTTTTTTACCTTAGTAATAATTAAATTGCAGATATTGTTTCACTTTTTTCTGACATTTTATAAACTAGTTACCTGAGATAAATGATCATTAATGATCATAATGTTGAGTTGTTGAGTCTGGAGGAAACACGGCCTGCAGCTGCATGCTTCCTCTGATAATCCACTAACTCATTAACAACTGTTGTCCAGGTACTAACTCCTGTATCTGTGTGTGTGTGTGTGTGTGTTTCAGGCCAACCTGTGCAGCTCGTACCTGTGTCTGCGGCGGGCGGTGGTTGCGTGTCTGCGGCAGCTCGTCCAACGGGAGGCGCTGGAGGTGTCTGAACACGCCGTGACTCTGGTCAAAGAGCTGCCGAGACGAGACAACACACAACTCGGTGAGACTTGGACAGTCTCAGTCAGTCTCAGGCAGTCTCAGGCAGTCTCAGACAGTCTCAGGCAGTCTCAGACAGTCACAGTCAGTCTCAGTCAGTCTCAGTCAGTCTCAGACAGTCTGTCAGTCTCAGACAGTCTCAGACAGTCTCAGTCAGTCTCAGTCAGTCTCAGACAGTCTCAGACAGTCACAGTCAGTCTCAGTCAGTCACAGACAGTCACAGTCAGTCTCAGTCAGTCTCAGTCAGTCTCAGACAGTCTCAGTCAGTCTCAGACAGTCACAGTCAGTCTCAGACAGTCTCAGACAGTCTCAGACAGTCTCAGACAGTCTCAGTCAGTCGCAGACAGTCGCAGACAGTCTCAGACAGTCGCAGGCAGTCTCAGGCAGTCTCAGGCAGTCGCAGGCAGTCTCAGTCAGTCTCAGACAGTCTCAGTCAGTCTCAGTCAGTCGCAGGCAGTCTCAGGCAGTCGCAGGCAGTCGCAGGCAGTCGCAGGCAGTCGCAGGCAGTCGCAGTCAGTCTCAGTCAGTCTCAGACAGTCACAGTCAGTCTCAGTCAGTCTCAGGCAGTCGCAGGCAGTCGCAGGCAGTCGCAGGCAGTCGCAGGCAGTCTCAGTCAGTCGCAGACAGTCGCAGGCAGTCTCAGGCAGTCACAGTCAGTCTCAGTCAGTCTCAGTCAGTCTCAGACAGTCGCAGGCAGTCGCAGGCAGTCTCAGTCAGTCTCAGTCAGTCTCAGACAGTCACAGTCAGTCTCAGTCAGTCTCAGTCAGTCTCAGACAGTCGCAGGCAGTCGCAGGCAGTCGCAGGCAGTCTCAGTCAGTCGCAGACAGTCGCAGGCAGTCTCAGGCAGTCACAGTCAGTCTCAGTCAGTCTCAGTCAGTCTCAGTCAGTCTCAGTCAGTCGCAGACAGTCGCAGGCAGTCTCAGGCAGTCTCAGGCAGTCTCAGGCAGTCTCAGGCAGTCGCAGGCAGTCGCAGGCAGTCGCAGACAGTCGCAGGCAGTCGCAGGCAGTCACCTGTCCCTTCATAATGACCTTACAATGGAAGTGATGGAGGACAAAATCCACAGTCCTCCCTCTGTGCAAAAAATGTATTTCAAAGTTTATCTGAAGCTAATATGAAGCTTCAGCGTCCAAATGAGTCAAATCAAGTAGATATCTTTCAACGTTACAGTCTTTTTAGTGCCAAAGTTCCTCTTTTTGTTACTATTCTTCCACCTGCAGCTCAACAGGGAAACACTGTCCGAGGAAACACAAAGAGGGAATTTGATGCTAAAAAGACTGTAAATGTGTCAGATATCCACTTGATATGACTAACTCAGACTGATGAAGCTGAATAGAAGCTTCACACAGACTTTAAATGACTGTGTGGACACACTGTGGAATTTGGCCTCCATCACTTCCATTGAAAGCACATTTGAAGGATCTTTTAATATCCAGTATGAACAGGAGGAATGATTACAGCGAGGAAAACCTCTTTCACCGCTCATATGGACACCTGACTGCTGGTTTAACACACTGGGAACACTGGAAACACTGGGAACTGGTCCATCACAGTGTTGAGCAGCTGATTTCCAGCATCGTTTCTCCTCACATTAACATCCTGACCTCCTGTTTTTAATCCGTGCAGACGTCACCATAAAGGAAGTGGGTCTGGAAGGAGCTCTGTTCACTCTGCTGGACCGGGAGTCAGACTCCAGTCTGAGGAGGGACATCCAGGAGACTCTGGTCCACATGATGGCATCCAGCGCCACCAGCGGCAAACTGGGACACTGGCTCAAACTCTGCAAGGACGTCCTGTCTGCGTCCACCGGTGGGTTCAGACACACACACACACACACACACACACACACACACACACACACACACACACACACACACACACACATCTTCTCAAGTACATCAAACTTTATTGATCATCTGCATCTCATGGTCTTCCTCGGTTTGCTTCGTTAACGTCATGTGACTTAAGTATA